>NW_026004834.1:423286-524030 GCF_001458135.2 Marmota marmota marmota | reverse complement strand
GCAGCATCCTGTCCTTGAAAGTGACCATGCTGGGATGACCGGAGGCAGAGTTTCCCTGTGCGGTGTCACTGCAGCCTGGTGTCCCACACTGCTGCCTGTTGGCAGGTGGCTTCTTCCTTTCCATCCTCAAGCCACCCATGACTCAAGCCTGCCAACTCCTGCACTGCTCCCAACCAGCCCAACCAGCCCAACCTCCCCTTCCCGTGCAGCTCACCAAGAGGAAGTACATTTTGCATCAGGTTTGGGCTTAGGTGTCAGTTCTTTTATGGGATGTGGGGGGAGGGGTGGTCCTTAAGTTTCAACCTGATGGTGACCTTTCTTGGTGTTTGCTCTGTTGGGGGCTTGACTGTGTCACTCTCAGCCCTTCTTGCAGCCTGGCCTCAGAGGTCTGTGCTTGGTATCTTTCCCACCATGGAAACGGTGTCCCTGCTTCATTCCTCCCCATGGAGGCAGCCCACCTAGTAGTAAAATTATGGCACTGGAACCCGGGTAGAACCCCAGCTTTGCCATGTGCTCGCCATGAGACCACTGTCTAGCAGTGTTCTGCGAGCATCTGGCCTCGATTCTTCACCGGGGCAGTGGGGATAGTAATAGGAGGAGCTCCCTTGATCTTTATGCAGAGCACAGAACAGAGGCATGTGACGTGCTCAGAGCTCGGGTGGACTGGGCAGCTCATGTCATCTCAGAGCTTGGGGTGGACTGGGCAGCTCATGTCATCTCAGAGCTCGGGTGGAGTGGGCAGCTCATGTCATCCCAAGCGTCTCTCACAGCATCTGCACTTGGGAACCATCGTCAGCTTCTGTTGGAGGACGGGTGCCCACCACCCTCCCATGGTGACAGGTTATGGGTCCTCGTCTGTGGTCGTCAGATAGAACTGTGATGGTCGGCAGACGCCTGGCCCCCTGAGGTTCCCAGGTCCTTGGCACCATCCTTGGCCATGTTTTCCTCGCCTGTATTTTCTAATGGAAAACATCTGTCACTTTCTGTCACTGGGACCAGATACTTGAGGTAATCAACTCAGGAGGAAAGTCTCTTCAGACTCATGGTTTCAGAGGTTTCAGCCAAGGCTGGTTGATGCCATGCTTTTGAACACTATGGCAGGGGTGCGTGTAGAACTACCTACCTCACAGTGGCTTGGGAGTCATGGAGGAAGAGAGGAAGGTCAAGCGCATGGCCCTGGAGGCCTCCCTTCCTTCCCCAGAGCCTCCTCCTAAGCTTCCACCACCTCCCCTAGCACCGCGGGCTGGAGACAGAGCCTTGGACAACTGGGCTTTTTTGGGGGGGCGGGGGGGGGGTCGGTGGAGATCCCAACTGGCACAGCGTCCTGCTGAACAAGCTGCAGGGTCTCTCTCGGGCAGGCGGTGGGCACATATCCTGCTGCTCAGGTGGACAACAGGAGACAGCTTGCAGGAGAGGCAGCTCCTCCTGAAGAGCAGGGCTGGGCTGTGCGTGCCCGGGGCAGCCTGGATGAGTGTCCCCCATTACACAAGGCTCTGGAGACGAAGGGTGAAGAAGCTAAACCAGAGGACGGCCACTGGCACGGCAGGACTCCCAGCGGGGAGCTCACCTGTGCCCAGCGCCCTCGCTCTCCACCTGCCTCTGCACTGGGCTCTCTCACCTTCCTCCCAGCAGCTCTGCAGACCGGCTGGTGGTCAGCATCCCTCCCTGCGCGACTGTGCAGCACTCGTGTCGGACATGGGGCTGAGTAACACGGCAGCCATTTAAACCCCTCTCCATGTCATGTTCCACTCTGTGTCCTGTGAAGTCGTTGCTTTATCAAACTTTCCTCTAACTAGAGTGGCCATTGGACTCAGTGCTGGCTGGTGAGAGCTTATTTGAGATTTCTGGAAAAATTACTGTTTTCCTGGTAAAAGAATGGACATAACAGGAACTTTCACTCTCTTTCTGCATGGAGAAGCTGTGATGACTGGAAATGTGGCAACCATCACGTGGATGTGAGTTACTAAGCATGAAAAGAAGATGCTAGAGGTGAATTGTACAAGGAGCCCAGGTCCTTGGTAACATTGTAAGTCACTGCGCTCATCTACAAGCACTGACTGCTAGATTTTCTGCACTAGGAGATATTGTCAACTATATAAGCCAGTATTTTAAAAAGTTACATTACTTGTAGGTAAATGTCTCAGAATTCTTAGAGCACTTATTATTTGGAAATTCTCCACTTACCTATGCCAAGCACAAAAGAGGGAGACTAGTGGGTACCTCTGGCTGATCTTCCCAGTGGGCAGTGAGATGCTATGAGCAAAACAGGAAGCAGCTGAAGAGGAGCCACCATGCCACATCCGCAGCTCCATGTTCCCTTGTCCACATCATCAACCCAAACGGCTGCCTCGGGAGCTTTCAGATGAACCATTTGAACTTGTCCATGTTTTATGTTTGGAAATAGGAGAAGAGGAGTCCCTTTCTGTGTCTTCCCTTTCCCAGTGTCAGATAGATAGACGAGGAGTGCAGCTGCGTGTCTGACCAGCATCTCCAGCTCCCCAGCGGCTTCTGGACAGCCCTCCCTCGCTTGTCCTGGTGCCCCAGTTACACAGGGGGACCTTGGTGTCTAAGTCACCTAACCTGATATTTACTCACAACTTGCTACATCAGCAAAGTGTCAGTGAAGGATCAGGAGGTGACACTTGTCCCCCTCTAGTCTATCATTCCTTCCTTTGGCCTCATGAAGAGTTTGTGGGGCAGGTTCTGTGTCTTCTCTTTCACTGGTGAGCAAGTGGAGGCGCAAAGAGGTTCTGTTGTTGCCTGAGGGTCATGGAGTGGCAGAGGAGGAATGCCAGCCTGGCTGTGCCAGGAGAGCCACAGCCTGTGTGCCTGCTCTTCCCTCCCCAGGCTCCCCTGGGACAGCACTGTAGTGAAGATACTCTCTACCACAAAGGGTGAGACATCTCACAAGGCTGCTGGAGTTAGAGTCACGGGAGTCGCTGCCTGAATCATGCAGGTCCCACATTAATAATCTCATCTGTCAGGCCTCTTCCCATCACAAGTGACAGAAAATCCACTCACAATGTCTTGAGAGGGAAAGGAATTTATTGACTCAAATTACTCATAAGTTTGGCAGTTGCAGGTCTTGTTGGATCAAGCAGCCCAAGTATGTTCATCAGGTTCTGCTTTCTCTGTGAGATGTCAAGGGTGGAAAAGCAGAATTTTATCATAAGTCAGTGGCAGGGGTGATCCTCTATTAGCTGACTTAGCAGGGTACAGGCAGGAAACAAGGGCATAGTGAAGGTCAAGGCCAAGTCTAGATTAGGGCTCAGAGAAAAAGATGAAAGTTTGGGTAACAGGGCAGCCTTTGTCAGTAGTATAATAGAAAATATCAGGATATACATCTTGGCTGAGAAGGATTTGCTGGTTCTTCCACTCACATGTCTTTTAGCACTGAAGAGCCAGTGTATTTGTAGGAGGGTAGAGACAGCAGTCCTTGTGTAGGAAGTGTCCTGACCACAAAGCTGGGAGAACAGCCACAGAAATGCCAAGGACTGATCTAACACAAGCAAGAATATGGCACGTGGATGACTTGACAGCCCTCCGTGAGGCATTATTAATCAGAAATTACCCTGCATATGTGCAATCCATTTTATTGAAAAATATATAGATAGATAGATAGACTGTCGACCTGCCAGTATAATTAGAAGCGTCCTTCTAGCGAATTTTAAAGCATCCAATTTACTTAGATTGCAGTTTGCAGCTCCCTACGCTGGCTAATCAGTCTGTCAAGCATAATAGCCTTTTGGGGCTGGGAGTCTTGAATCCTGTGTGAATGGGCTTATCAGCATATCTTAGGAAGAGAGTATATGACTTCCTGGCAAAGAAATGGTTGTAATTAGGGAGCAATTATGCATTATCTTGTTACTATGGTTTCAAAAAACACATCTAGCAAACTTTGAGGCAGAGGGATTTGGAAGTTAAAACCAAGGATTCGGAATATTCCAGAATAGGAGATTTCGTTCTGAAATCCCCAGATCCACCCTTGGAGAGCTAAGAGCACTGCTGAGGCTAATGTGGCCAGTCCCTGGAGTGTGAGGGTGCTGGGGGTGTGGCCTGGGCCATGCTGGGCTGTGTCTTCACATGCTGCAGGAGCTGAGGGAGTTTCAGAGCCGTGTCCAGTCCCCGAGCCTGTCCTGTTACAAACACTACCCCAACCATACACACTTACTAAGGACAGCCAGTCTGCATAGGAGCAGATGCCCAGAGCACCTGCCCTCCTGATGACCTTGAAGTCAAAGTTTTGTGCCCTGCATTTGGGAACCATCTCTCAGAATTGCACTGTGACACAAAATCCAGGACAGATAGAAAAGATGTGGCCCATGAGTGGTATTTTAAAAGTCTGGCGAAGATAAAAACTCGGAGAGGAGACAATATGGGCCCTTCTAGAAACATTTGCATAGGAACCACAGTCTTCAGCATCTGTGTCTTCACTGTATGTGTCTCTGGAAATCAAAGACCAGCCTGAGCTGGAGGATTTCAGAGACCTGCAGTACTTTCTGTTCCCAGGAGGAATCAGCAATGATTTTGACTCCAGAGCAGAGATGGAATTTGGCTTATCTAGTCTTGACTGACAGTGTTTCCCCACGAAAATGGTCTAGCTACTAGGGATTTGGCAATGTAGGGGAAACCCTGAGTCCCTGAAGGAGACCACATGAAGCTTGAGGCTGACACCTGATGGACATGACCCTCTGCCCGGCCATCCACCACCCACCTGAGCATTAGATTCTGATGGAACTAGGTATTGCACAATGTCTCCCGCGCCCAAGGAGATGCCACCACTTTGGGTGGCACCTATTCCCACTAATTACACACCTACGCCCTTGTGACATGGCTCATGGCCTAGGAGGGCCCGATTCTGTTCTGAGAGTGCATCTCTCACTTCTGATACAGCTCTTCCTCTTTGCCACAACCTGATGCATCCTTAAAGGCTTTTCTGTGATGTGTCAAAAGTCTGGAAGGTCGGCACAGAGGTCTCTTCCCAGGAGAGAACTCCTGGAGCCCCTCACAGTGACCAGGTCACTCAGCCACCTCTGCCATGGGAGGAGACCTTGCCATGGCTGTGGGGTGGGCACCTCTGATGGCAGGTCCCCAGCCCTGTCAACCTGGATGCCCCTCTCCTTGGGGAGCAGTGTTGACGTGGTCAGGTTCAGAGGGGGTGTGTGGCATCAGCAAGTGATGGCCTGACTCTCCCTCCTGGCTCCACCACTTAACTCATCATAAGACCTTGAGCAAATTGGGTGACTCTTCCAAGCCTAGTCCGACACCCAACCTTGGTCAATACTAATACTTCTTTCATAGACTTATAGTGACATTAAAATAGAAAATTCGCAAGGAATAGTGTGGGGTCAACTCAGGGGTGCCACTCTAAGAACTAATCTTGACAGGAGGAACAGATAGCTCCTAGTTTTGCATCTAAATAAGCTGTGGAGATTAATTTTTATATCATTTATGTAGATCTTCAAGTAAAGCTTTCAAAAACCTGAAGAAACTATTTTAAAAGTGTATCAAATGAACAAGCACAAAAGATTTTAATGGATCTATTATTCTTCTAACAAGTGACATTCTTTCAGAAACTTGTAAGAATCTGAATATACACAAGCCACATTCATATAAGACTGTGAATTACATATAAAAACTGATCAATATCCCAGTAGGGACACATGTTTTTTTTGGGGGGGGCGGTTATCTGTTGTATGAAATTACATGCATTTGTACCAGGAAAAATAGTTTTATTGCCTGGGCATTCATTAATCAATGTCAGTGGGACGACTTCCTAGTTGACTTCCCATGTGGCAGTTGGCAGGGGACTTAGCCCTTCACTAGCTCTTGGCAGGGGGCTCAGTTTCTGGCTACATGTGTACCCCATAGGACTGGATGCGTGTCTTCCTGAAGGACAGCTGGATTCTCAGGGAAAGTGATGAGAGAGAGGGAAGGGGGGGGGGAGGGAGGGAAAGATGTGTCACTCAGCATCTTTAGTTTTAATGACTTATCCCTCGGATTGTGAATGTGGACGTACCATAGAGTCGGCAGATCCACTCCCACCTAGGCCTAGAGAAACAAGTATCCTGCCACAGAAGCCCACCATGATGCCCAGAGCAGCATCACTCACTCCAGCCAGAATGTGCAGACGTCCTTAGGCCAGCTGATGAATCTCCACGTGACCAAATGTTATTCAGCAAGAAAAGGAAGTGAATTCTGGTAGAAGTTACAATTCAGATCACCAGACTGTGAAAGAGGCCAGTCAAGAGAGGTCACGTGTGCTGTGATCCACCCCATCGAAGGGCCCATATCAAGCCTGCAGAGACCTGGAGCAGATTTGTGGCTGGCACCAGATGGGGAGAGGGAATGCCGGTGGGTGGGAATGGACAACTGATGGACTCTGGGTTCATTCTGGGCATGATGTTGGTATTCTGAACTGAGGATCCAAGAGCACAGCACAGCTGTAAATCACCGAAGCCATTGATTGATGTGTGCAAGTCAGACAGATGATCGTAGCTCAGTACCCATGCTGAGGAAGAGAAGCAGACAGACACCGAAGCAATCCCATCTGGAAGCCACCTCAAGACCCTTCGGCTGTGCTGGGTTACCTGGCTCCAGGCCAGAAAGTGGTGGAGGTGTTTGAAGAGAACAGCAACCTTTACCACATCCACAATCTGAGGGATATTTCCCTTTAGTTTGTTTATTAATGATCCATTCCTGCTTGCATGTAAACTCCCAGAGAGCAGAGTTCAAGTTCATCCTTGGTGCTCAGAACAGAGCCTGACCATAACCAGTGTTCAGTAAAGCTTTTTATCCAATACACTAATAAATGTGTCAGATAACAAAAAGATCGGTTGCAGAGTGTGATTGTGTGATATGTGAGGTGTGAACACAATAAGAGTGTGTGGAGAGACAATTGAGCATCATCATTTTTTCACAGACAGGCTGACCTGGGTACGCTGGGAAGTCCTAACTTTGAATACGTACTTTTTTTTTTTTTTTTTCCTATAAGACGCTCACAGTTTTCAGACTATTGACCTGATCCCAGGTTCAAAGATTTTGGTTTCAGTCATCCTAGACCAAAGAGGGAAATCAAAATATCACCGCCTTGGGACTAAATGGAGTTTTCAAAGAAACTGGCATTGAGTGCCCTGACCTCACAGGTCCAGTGCCACTGCAGAAATTGGCTCTTTGGACGTCAGGTTTCTGAGGTCACACCCCCACCAGGCTTCGTGCTCTGTTCCACAGCTTGCTCTCGCCCCTGCTGAGGGCCAGGGGAGAAGCCCTTCTCACTATGGAAAAGGTCAGTCTCATTAAACCGCCATCTGAATGGCTTGGAGCCCCTCATTAGTACAGACCTGGGACACAGGCGGGCTCCACCACCAGAACAGAAGTGAGATCCACCCCATTGAAGGGACCATATCAAGCCTGGTGAAAGGGAATTCCCAGAACTTCCATTTTTGGGATTCCGTGTTCATTCCTTGAGGGGGCTACAGGAGGGTCAATCCTGAAAACAGGATCTGTTACTGATCCTTTTGTTCATTTCCTCAAGGAATGAACACAGAAACTCTGTCCACACGTGTTCCTGCCTGGACCTCCTGGGACCCAGATTAGCTCGGCTTCTGTGTCTCATGGGCCCCTCCCTTTCTAGTCCCCCTCACTGGGGACATAAACAGATCCTGCAGGACAAAGGGAGACATCTAGTGGTCTTGCACCTTGGCTTTCCATCTCCTCATGCCTGGGTCTTGCTCATAGATTCTTTATCAAATCAAATTCCTCTTAATCAACCATGGTTAGCACACATGTGTGATGGCAGGAGGAAATAGTGGATTTGGGAAAGCTCTGTGCACTTGATCCCATCTAACTATGGTTGACTTAAGGCCTTACTATTTTAGGATAATTAGCCCATTAAAAAAAAAAAAGACTTCAGGATTTCTATAGCCACTATGGAGGTGCAAGTAGTTGATGAGATTAAATCAACAGTTTTAATTCATTGGCATAAGGGGAGTTCATGCTTCCAGGAGGGAAGTTCCTCATTTGGGGAGATTTATCCACTTTGATGTTTTGAGAGCCCACAGATCTCTTCCCATACACTTCCTTCCACATTGAAGGAAGCTGAAAATCACAAGATGTCTGATGTGATTTCTGACCAAGGGTGACAGGAGTATGGCTGTGCAGCTCATCTTAGCTTCTGTGCTGAATGTGCCAGGGTCTTCATGGTGTGTGCCTAGTTCAGGCTTGTTGGAATTCCTCACAGAGCTGGGTGTGTCCTGTGGGTGCAGGGAATGCACATCTGACTGCAGGGAGTGTTCCACAGACTGGCAGTGGGCCCTTCACACTGCTCCTGTCATTTGGCTTTATTTTGCTCCACATTTCTTTGTTCTGGTGGGTGGTGGTATCCGAGGTGCCATGAGCTCTGGGGTGGCTGGATCCATGGTGGACAATTTGGTATATGTGCCTCTGCAGAGCTGGTAGTCTCTGTCACTGGTGATAGCCTTTGGCACAGGTCATCCTCATGCTTTATACATGTCCCTTGGTCACAAACTGCCTTTACCCATCAGGGACCACTGCCCATCTCCCTGGTGCATGTCTAGACCGGAGTCTTTTCTCCTTCTCTACTGCTAAGACCCTTCTTGTTTAACCAACCACTTCTTTTTTATCAACAAATATGTTTCAGGTACTGATTGGTGCTGTGTGGGTGGGGGTGTAGCCATGCTGTAGGTCCAGCTCCCACCTCAGGAAGCTGAGGAGGCCTCCACAGACTCCTCGGTTCTCATGTTGCCTTGGACCTCTCGGAATAATGTGGTATGGGACCCAAGGACAGGTCCTGGACCCCTGTTCCATATGACAGAGCTGACTGCTCCAGGAGAAGATTGCTGCCCCACACTAAAACCTGCCAACCACAGAGGCTCCATCTCAGCCTGGGTTCTTGAGATCCTCCTGAGGCATGGTGCTGCCACTCTGGCTTCTCCTGGAGAGAGGAACCTGGCAAGATAGAGCCCCCGCACTGTCTGCCATGCTGTGAAGAATGAGGAGGGAGAGCTGTGGACAAGTGCCCACAGGTAGAGGGGGTGAGGACCAGCAGGGGCCTGGGCTAGGCCAGGAGAATTGGAGGTGGGGATGCAGGGTCCAGGCTGACTACAGAGTCTGGGGATGCAGGGTCTGGGCCACCTGCAGAGTCTGGGGGTGTGGGGTCCTGGCTGACTGCAGGAGTCTGAAATTCAGGCAGGAAATTCAGTGGTGGTCACTGCTGCTGAAGAGGACACTCTATAGGTAGAGTGAGTTTCCAAGATGGGAGCTGGACTTTTGAGCTGCATGCAAGCAAAGAGGTGTTGTATGCAGGTGACTATGCTCCAAGGGTCATAGTGAGCCCTTCATTCACTCACAGGGCATTTGCTGAATGGTACATACTTTGTGCTAGTGGATTCCAGGTTCTAGAGAGGTAGTACTTAACACAACTGATGTGTCCCTGTCCCTGTGGAAATTTCCAGATAGTAGGGGAAAACAGATGATAGAAACATAAATATGTTTTTTATTTAATTACAAATAAAGTAAAATGGATAATACAACAGATGATGCCAAGTGCAAATGGGAAGCTTAAAGCAGGGGAGGGAGAGAGAGGTCACAGTGGGAGGGGTTCTCAGTAAGGCCCTGGAGGTGACAACTGGGAGACATGGTGAAGGAAGGCTGGACATCAGGCATGGCTGCTATGGATGTCATGAATAAATGTGTTCTAGGTAGATGGCAAGCAAGTACCAGAGTCCTCGGGTAGAAGGGTGGATGAGTCACAGTCAGTTAGCTGTAGCTGGCACAGAGTGAATTGGAAGAGAGACAGATTAGGGTGGGCAGGTAAGGGGCATGACAGGCAAGGCCAGGCAGCGTAAGGTTGTTTGCAAGGACTCTGGATTTAACATGAATGAAGAGCAAACATGTCACAGGTGTGGAACAGAAAGAGGTGGTGACATGTTTGGCCAATGCAGTGGAGGTTCGGTGGCGAGGAAGTGACAGGCTGTGTATTACTTCCAGGTGAGACTGACAGGTGTCTTGGTGGGTGCATCTGGGCTGTTAGGGAAATGAAAGACAGGAATAATCAAGACTTCTGCTTTTCAAATGGAAGGATGGAGCTGCCCTTGTCTGAGATGAGGGAGGGTGTGGTGGGCATTGATGGTGGGCTGAGGCACGGGAGCTTACCTGTGAATGGACCACTGTAGAGAGGTGTATGTGCTGTCCAAGGGGAGGTGACACCTAAGTCATTGATAAAGGAGTCTTGGTGTTAGGACAAACCTCATGCAAGAGATATAAACCCTACTATCGCTATGCATGCAAACTATGTATTATTGTCCCAAATCAATGAATCTACACATGTAGTTCTCAGCAGTGTCTGAGGCCTCTTTGAGTTCATTGGCTTGGGTAGATTTGAACCTCTGGTGGTGAGCATGATGCGGGCCCAGTCTCTGCCACCTTGGTCATGGATGAGAACTCTGCTGTGTGGCTGCTGGCCCACAGTCCCGTTCCATGAGCTGCACCTGCAGTACTGTTCTTAAGAGGTGAAGATGTTATTGCTGAGATGTAACCTGGGCAATTGCCAGGAGAGTCTGATCCCAGTTGCCACTTCTCTACTGGAAACTAGTATGATCTACAGGGGCTCAGATGACAAGTATCCTCTTGGCCACCAGTGAAATCTTTGCCAGTCAGCATTAACAGGGCATGAACATATGGCCATGGCCTCAATAGACTACTGTCTCCTGGATGAGCCAGTTTATCCTTGAAGAGGTAGAAGTGTCCCAGTGAGTCAGGCCAATGCAGCACAAAGGCAAGGTGATCTCACAGGTCGATGGGGAATGTTTTGCACTTTGATAACCTGCTGGTAAAGTGACTAAAAGTCCTGTGTACAATTCTGTGTTAGGATTTCCCACTGGACATGCACATATGCCAAGCAGCAGGTCAGGGACAGAGATGTAGGGCCAGTTAATAAGTGGACGTGTGGCACACAGGTACTGGCAATCGTGAGACCCAGAATCATGCTGATCGGATGGTGATGCTGCTGCCTCACTTCATGGCTCTGTGACCTGATTATGTCTTGGTTACTCTGTCTAGTAGGTGTATGGGAGGATTGTGTTCGCTGGCCTCCCAAATATCAGAGAGGGTCTTGTTACTGGGTCTGACCAGTGGGTCCCTCATAGAAGCCAGCCCTGTCACTCTAGACATAAGCACTTTGACCCTAGTGGCTGAACCTGAAGATATCTCCTTTCCCCTCAAGCCCCAAACTGAATAACCTGGTTTGGGAATGATGTGGTTAATATGGATTATATGTGTGAAATGCATGAAGAAAGCATAGAACGTCTCTAGTAACCAGTGCAGATGCATAATGACATCCAGGTCACAATGTCCTGGCTCCACTCCCAGCCAGACCCATGAACATGCACGTCTTGTACCCCAGGGAGGGCTTACCAGGTGTGACTGCTGCCCGCTGCACCCATTGACAGGCTCTGTCATAGCACAGCCCAAGTTCATCAGGGTGCGCTTGGCTGCCCTAGAGAGGCCTGCAGAGAAACAACCGAGCCTGCCAGTCCATGCGGCTCCACATCCAGGATGTGCAGCAGGAAGAGGCAGAGATGGATGATTCCTGGAACTTGTGTTTGAGGAACAGTGTGAAACAGTGTGTGCTGTCATCTTCTGGAGATGGCTTTGAGAGGTCAGAGAAACAGGCAAAGAGAACGTTGGCAAGCAGTTAGCACTCTGGTTTTGATGAAAGACATTGATAAAATCAAATGAGCCTGAGGGAGATGGCTCAGGAGGATGATGGCAGATTTGACACACATTCATGTTTATGAAGTGTGTGTAAGGTGCACCTCTAAAACATAAAACACTTCTACGTGTGTATAGACTTGTGCATACAAGCATCATGCACACAGGCAAACCTTCATATATAAATAAAATTGCATCATGTGGCAGAATGGAATGACTACTTTATATGACATGTACCTTCAATTTTACTGGATGTTATAGAATTGATTTTCCAAGGTGCTTGCATTGACTTACATTTTGTAACAATGGATGGAAGTTCTGATCTCCTTATATCTTTAAAGTGTTTGGTATAGCCAGATTTTAAATGGTGTGCCATGTGGTGGGTGTCCTGGGTGCTTCCTTATTTTAATGTGCATGCTGCTGACTGGTGATAGGGCAGCCACTGCTCTGTGCCTGTTGCCGTGTGAATCTCTGTGAGTCCACCTGTCTGCGTTGTCCACTGGTCCTTCCTTTGGGTTGTTGCTGCGTTATGTTTTGCTTTGCTTCTATTCATTACGTACTACACATACGATGCCCTGTGTTCTATGAGTGACGGATAACTTCTGCTGTGTAATTTTCACTTTCCTTTTGATTGATGTCTTTTCAGTTTCATGAAGTGATGTGGTTCTAACATTATGCAATGTTAAAATTTTAAAAATATAATTGACTCTATCTTTGAAGCAGTGAGTACTGATCTTTGTCAAAGTACCTCACTTAGTACCTACATCTACACTGTGACCAAGGCACTGCCATCATCTCCGTGTCACTGATGAGGACTGAGGTGGTGCAGAGCATGCATTCAAGGCCTGTCCATTGGTCCAGCCACTCACCCATTCACTTACCAAACTTTCATTAGGGCCCTACTGTGTTTCAGGTGCTCTGCTAAGACAGCGTTAACCCAATCAGTAAGAGAGAACCTGTGCTCAAGGTCAAGATCACTCTTATATAAGAAAATCACCTACATAGGGTTTTGATCTGTGACAGTCAAAGAGAGTAAGAAGAGTAATGGAATTTAAACCTGCAACATGCATAAATAAATGAATAATAAAGAAAAAAGCAAAAATCAATGACATTTTTATAGAAAACAAATAGAGACAGTAAAGGAAGCCCAAAGCTTCTACTTTGAAAGGATCAATAACATTGACAAAACTCTATCCAGACTGAACAGTAGTAAGAGATACACTACCCAGATCAGGAATGACAGGGGAAGCGTTACTAACAGCCACAGGTAATGATGCAGTAGTTAGAGGATGTTATGAACAACTTCCCACCCACAGCTTGTCACCTAGAGGGATGGACAGATACATTGAAACAACACCAAAGCGCATGCAGAGGATCAACTGGATAGTACTGTATTTTAACTGAATTCATAGTTTTAAGCCCTCCAGAAAAAGAACCACCCAGAGTCAGGCAACTTTGTCAGTGAATGCTGCCCTACATATAGGAAAGCAGCACTCCCTGCAGTACAGAATCTTGCAGCTAACAGGAGAGGGGCCCACCTGACATGACCAAATTGTCCTGGTCCCCAGGCCAGACAAAGGCAGGAGTTACAAGACCAGAACACTGCAGACCAATTTCACTTTGAATATAAATGTGTGTGTATATATATATATATATATATATATATAGAGAGAGAGAGAGAGAGAGAGAGAGAGAGAGAGAATATTTATCTATTGTCTTGACTACCTGAAATGATTTTGAAGAACAATGAATTTGGAGGTCTCAAGTCTTCAACTTTCTGAATTATTGGTATAATGTTATTGGTATAATATAATATGTCAATTATTGGTATAATATGTCAAAAATCAAACTAGTAGTATTGGTAAAAAAGATAGACATATAGACCAATGGTTTAAAAATGCACTTGAAAATAAGCCCACACATATGGTTACTTGACTTCCAACAAAGATATCAAAGTAATTTCATGGACAAAATATAGTCTTTGCACCAAATGGTGCTGGAAGAGCTACATATAAAAATATACAAAAAGTGAGTCTTGGTGCGTATTCCAAACACGTTCCCTTTCCAAAAATTCACTCCCATTTTATCACAGGCTTTATATCCAGTACCCGAAACTACACACATTCTGTGAGTGAACATGAGAACACAAGAGAAAGAGCTTCGGATCTCAAATTGGACAAATAATTCTTAGATATGACACAGAAAACATGACCCATAAAAAGAAAATTGATAAATTTAGCTTTTGGAAAGTGAATATATTTTGCTTTGCAAAGACATAAAGAGAATGGAAAGACAATCTGTGGAATGGGGAAATAAGTTTGCAAAGGTCAAATCTGACATCTTCCTAGGATCCAGAATATAAAGTAACACTCCAAACTCAAGTTACACATTGGCCCTCCGTGCTTCCCAAACCTCTGGGAGTGAGGAGGAGGCTCCTCAGATGAGCATGTCACTTCTCCTCCTCTGTGGGAGCAGTGTCAACAGTGGCCTGTGAAGAGGGCCCAGTCAGAAGTTCCCTTAGAAGACACGTCCCCCTTCCCTAAGTCAACACAGCCAGTTTTCCTGCAAGTGTTTCAAAATTTGTTGGGTTAGTGCAATAGTTGCCTGGTGCACCATATTACAACACGCACGCACACACACAGCTTTGAACATCAGGCTCACACTCAGTGCACTGGGATCCTCACTCCATGAGAAATACCTGGAAACTGAGTGGATTATGGGAACCACAGACCATCCTCCCTCTCACTCCGTCTGGGACCTGACATTTGCCTGAGATCGTGGCTGGCCGTCCCACGCCACTTAAATCATTATCTGCAGTTTTCTGTCACCTCCCTTTTTCCACCTCTTGCTTTCCTCCCTCCTTCTCTTTTTCTTCCTCTTCCTTCTCTCTTCCTCCCTTGCTTAGGGTAAATGTTTGTAGGGTAGACATACATTTATTTTATGTAACATTTCACTTGAAGAAAGGATCTTTAGCTTAAAAAATAGCTGAGACTCATGTTTTTACCATTACTGAGGAAAACAGCAACTTCCTAAGCCAGGTGACTTCTTTGGGCACCAAAGCAAGTTCGTGAGCAAGCCAGGGCAGAAGCCAGTGTCCTGGCCTTCAGGTGGGTGCTCTGGCCTTGGCCCCCCCTTTGCTGTCCTGGTCCTGTCCTTTACTAGGAGTTCTTCTATTTCTTTCCTCCCTTCAATCAACCGCCAGTGGACCCCTGTGGGGAAATGGGAGGTTTGGAATGCAGAGACTGCACTTCCTCTCCAAGTTCCCAAGCCTCCTGTGTGGGCAAGGCTTGGCTCTACCAGCTTGGCCTCTCAGCACTGCATGGAAGTTTGGGGAGGGACAGAAGTCCTCATCCTTGGCACATCTTTCTGGAAAACATAGCAGGACCTTTATCCCTCCCTGGAATAGAGCTGTGGTCATCAGCTTGAGTTCTGAGCCAAGAGACAGTTCCTGCCCCTCTACCCCCAGCCCTCGTCCCTCTTGTGACCATGTGTAAGCAGATAGTGCTTCTGCAGGGCCACCTCGGGGTCTGTCAGGACCCTGTTCCCTGAAGAAGTGTTTTTCACAGAGATGGGTTTTGAGGAAGCAGACCTTTGGAAAAAGGCCTAGTGGGGCAAGCTGTGCTACTACCTCACTCCAAATGTCAGCTCTCCAAAATTCAAGCACAGAGGGATGTCTCTACACAACAAAGCCCCCCCCCCCACACACACACACCACTTCCCTACTCTACAGAAAAAAGATCTATTGGCAGAAAAGGTACTCTGGATTCATTAAAGGGTATTGGTAATTCTTAAAGTTTGAGTATCATGAAACACTTCCCTAAATTTAAAAGACTTCTCAAAAACAGATCAGAAACAGACAAAATTAATATTTATAGACTCAATTACATGGAAATGGACTTCTAGCAAGCATGCTAGCTGCCAAAATTTTAAAAGGTCTCTTTTCTCTGGCTCCTAGAATATAACTTTAAAATACATAAAAAGTAATCCCGGCCTAATCTGATTGTCCTTGCACACTGTGTTTTGGCAGAGTTCCTGTCATTGGCTTAACTGAAAAGTCAAAGAGGAGAAGGAAGAGCCCACAGTTGGATTTAGCAGGATTAAATGGCCAATATCGAAAAAGTCATGCTCCATTTCCTCTCTTGCTGCATTTTTCACAAATATGGTGCTGAATGTCTTTTTTTTTTTTAATTCCCCTCTCTTCATTTTGATCACTTGTCAAGGTGAAGCTCAGCTACCAGTTTACAAGTCCTGTCTGATAAGAATTCTCCCATGAGGCTACTCAGAGCCTCTCTGTGCTTTCCTCTCCGTGTTTCCTCCTCCCACCCTTTCCCCAACACAGGCATACCCTTCTCAAGACCTGTGAACCATTAAAGATTGAGGCTAATCTGAGTTCAGGACTGCTACCCACATCCCAGCCTGCAGGTGGTCACATGGTTGGTCTTGCTACCCAGATAGTTGGAAGTGGTGCAGCCGTTACCCAGGATGTGCCTGGGGACTCAGGATACTGACATGCAATAACATAGTATGGGGGCACTTCACATGTGGGGTCCTTGGATGTTAGCATGTGTGTGTGTGTGTGTGTGTGTGTGTGTGTGTAGGACAGAGGATAAGGCTGTCCTTGTGTACTGTGGCTTCAGCCTTGGAAAGCAGAAATTCCTCATTTAATAGAGAGGAGACCTTTCTGCATAAAGCCCTGCAGTAACAGCTCATCCTACAGGCTTTCAAAGGACTCTATGAATTAGGCTTTCCTCACACTGCTCTGTGCTTGGCTGAACTTGACTCTAATTATCCTCACTGGGATGGAGTGACTTGGGCATGCGTTTCATTCAGTTTGATCTTAAGTTTTGTGTGAAGAACAAAGTTCTCATCACATGCTGAGAAAAACCTGTAATCCTTAGATAGCCTTTCTTGCAAGGTTACCATGGGTGGTTCTAGTGGATCTCTGAACATGGGGGCAGTCTTGGGGACCCGTGATGCTGTCCTCCAGGACAAGTGGTTCCTTCCACAATCTATTGAGCTTTGGAGCTGACAGTGGCAGTGGCTTGGTCTGGGCCCAGCAACTTGCTGGCTGGCAGAGGACTTGGTGAATGAGCTGGTTGGCTTGTGCTGTGATCAGTTAGACAGCCTCTGTGGGCACTGTCCCTTTTGAAATGGTAAGACAGCTTTAAAAAGCTGGTGCCACAGAAGGATTTTTTTCAGTTCTTATTATTAAGAGGAACACTAGGCGGTTTTAGTTTGCTAATTCCCATGGACCTAATGGAAGCTGTTTAATCAGAAAAGCTACATTTTGATACCCTCCTCTTTACTGGTTGCCTCATGACAGCTCCTGGTGGTGCCTGTGCTGTTGCTGGCCTCCTGGCCCATGATGAAAACTGCCTCTGAAACCATGTCAAGGGACCAAGGCTATCTTACATTTCCATACCCGGTAGACCTCCCTTGTTTGGTTGCCTCCCAAATTCCACCAGCCTCCTGAAGATAGCCTTTGAGGGAGCATCCTGCCCCTGCCTCAGAGGAGACCCCTCCAGTCCTTCAGGGGCCTCCATATGTTTGTTTAGAGCCAAACCTGGAGAAATCACTGGCAGCCCATGCCAGGCTACTTCCCCATGAGGTGAGGGCAGCAGAGCCCACACCCCAAGTGAGCACCAAGGCCAGCACAGCAGAGGGGCAGTGACAAAAGCCAGCAGCCTCCAGGTTAGTCAGTACCTGGCCAGGGATAAACAGCTCATTGGTACATAGAACAGAGTCATTTTAATGGCACTCAAGAAGCTGCATTGGGATGGAACATTCTAGAACCCACATGCAGGGCAAGGAGGCGTGTGGGGTTTAGTGGGAGGTGTGCTCTAGGCCAGGGCACAGATCAGACGGGAGACAGAGCATCCTGGGCCTCAGAGCATTCTGTCTGGCCGGGGTTTGCATGCCAAGGCCTGAAAGTCACTTTTCCTTTTCCTCTGTCCTTGTTCCTGCTGGGCGCTTCCTGCAGGGTCGGGGCAGAGGCAACCCTTCTGCACCTGGCACAGCCCTGAAGCAGGCTGCTTCTGCTCAACCTCAATTTGTTGGCACATTGTTTCCAGTTCTTAAAAGTGGATTTAGGATCTGGGGCTGCCAGGCAGGAGAGACTGAAAGTTCTTGACCGTAGACACGCCTGGTGTTTCACGCAGGTTCTTCTTCCAATCCCATCTGATCATGGTGGTCTAGAAAGACCACTAGGTGACCTCCCTGCTGTGAAGTCCCCATTTTCTGTTCCTGGGGCCTGGTTTCCACTTCTGACCTTCAGGACTGACCCCTTGGGTTTGTATCATGGCCTCTGCCCATGGAAACAGCCTGAAGTGAGCCACCTTGGGCAAGGACCATTTACTCTGAAGAAGGCAGGGGCAGCACACCACTCCCCCAGTATGTCACAGCTCTGGGGAATCTTGATCAGACAGTGGGCATTCCTGAAAACTTGAAGAGGTGTGTATTAATTTTCCACTCCTGCTGTTAAAAAAAAACACACATATATTTTTTTATCTTATAGTTAGAGGACAGGATTCTGGCACATGTCTCATTAGGTTAAAATCAGGATGTAGACAGAGCAATGGTTCTCCAGGGCCCTCTGGAGAGAACTTCTTCTCTGTAGCTTCCAGCAGCTGCCAGCAATGAGGGGCCCATAGCTCTTTCCTCTGTCCTCAAGGTTAGCATCTCTGATCCTTCTCGTACAGATGTGCCTCTCTCAGACTGTGGCTGGGGAGGTTCCCTACTTGTAAGGATTCATGGGGTTCTGTTGGGCCTGCCTGGATAATCCGGGATAATCTCCTCCATCCCCTTAATGGTATCCTATCTGCAAAATCCCCTTTGCCACATGAGGCAGGAACACATTCAGATCTTCTGCAGATTGGGATGTGAGAGGAAACGCTACCCTGCCATGAGCAACTTGTAAGGCTGGTGGTTAGTCCCGCTTTTTATTGATGATGTTCAAGTTTTTAATGAAAATTTAATTACAAGAATAATCGATGCCTACATTCTCCTATGGTGAAGGAGAAGCTTTGCAGACAATGCCAACTCCTCTGGCCACCCATTTCATTTTCCAGTCCCCAGTCTAAAGTTGGCAGTGCTATCCTGTTGGAGTCTTTCTTCAAGATCTTTCTTGATGTATTTACATACTTGTGTAGCTGGATAACTCATACATGGCTTGTTTGGGGCATGGGGTGACTTTTAAAATAAAAGTCAGTATTCTTGATAAGTTACTCTTTGCATACAATGTATCTTGAGGAATTTTCTTCCCAGTGTAAATGACCTCACCTCATTATTAAACGGTTGTGTAGTATTTTATACTACAGACACAACAGCATATATTGACTTTTCTCCTATTTCTGGACAGTTAATTTATTTCCATCATCAGTGTTTTGCTGCCTCAATGCAGTCCTGTTAAATCTCATCTCATGGGGGTGGGAAGTCTGCCAGCTGGTGGTATTTTGAAGGGCAGGGCTGGGACAGACTGGAGGGCAGAGTGGAGGCTCCCAGGAAGGGGTGCGGGATTGATGAGCATCCTAGCTGTAGCTGCAGGAGGAGAGATGTCCATATTGCCCTCGAGGTCCTGCATCCCATTTCTACCTTGCGTGGTGGATCAGCCCCTGGAACCCATCTCCAGTGACAACTACTGTTCTGAATCCTGACTCCACAGACCAACAGGTCTGCAGCTCCAGCTCCACAAGAAACCTGTGTCTTCAGTGGCATCATTGGGTCATTTATGAGGACAGGAACTCAGGTCTTAGGTACACTTGGAATTGACTTTGGTTTAGCCCCCACTCCAGAAGGCCGCAAAGGTGCGGCTTGCATCTCTCCCCCACAGTAGGCAGGTCAGGATTCCTCTGAGCCCACATGTAATCATGTGGCCCACATGCTGTTTGGTGCTGGACTTTCCAGATCAACTCCAGGCAGACCGCACCTTTGTGTTCTCTTAGGACCCAGATGTCCAGATGTCCTGCAGCTGCTGTCACCAGAGTTGTTACCAAGGGTCACCCTCCTGAAGGGAGTGACTGACAAGGGGAATGTGCATCCACTGGGTGCACTCTGCAGGTGCAGTCATCCTTGCCTGACCAGACTCGACACCCTTTGCTTTCCAACTGTCCCATCGCACGATGGCTGGAGAGTGGGCAGCCACACTTGTAATGGCCCCCTGCCCAGGGGATTTAGCCACCTGAGGTTAGTGCTGCTGAGTATCTGAACCCTGTGATTAGACTCAGCACAGCTCTGATGTCAGGGTTCACGTGGCAGGTTCAGCTGTCACCCATCACTCAGCATCTTCGCTGGACCCACTCTGTTTCTGAATCTCACACCTTTCTGAAAATAGTCCTCATTGTAAAATGTCCGAACAACATAGAAAGATGAGAGCAAAAGCTCCCTCAGATAAGAGCATCTTAAAACAACTGTGAGCATTAGAAGACCTTCGTTTCAGGCGTATGAGAACACTTCTCCATAAGGAGATTTACAAATGCATAGTGTAGGGGACATAATCTACTCTCAGTACTTTCTGCATAAGGTTCTTGATAAAATTACAGGATTCATTTTTATACTCGAAGACAAGGATCTGAATCATGTCTACACTGGATCAAGGGGAGAATCTCCATCTACTCCAGGTTGAATGGAGCAAGCCTCCATCTACAAGGCCTCAAGGCAAGTGGGTGGCCATCTCCAGGGTTTCAAGGAGAGAGAGTCCTTGTCTGGTTGGCTCAAGGTGGGGGCAGAGGGGACTCCAGGTGGATGCAGATGTGTTCCTGGCTGGAATCCGTGTGGAGAAGCCGCAGCCATCTCATACCTTGCTTCCACGACTGTTGGACTCCATGCCCGACGGGAGCCTGCACCAGGACGTCAGGTTCCACAGAGCTCAGCTCCTCTGGCTGCTGTGAGCTCTGGCTTCCCCCTTCTCTCTAGAGCCGTGTTTTTCTGAATGCTGGTGCACCAAGGCACAGCTGTCACAACACGGTTGTCGAATGCAGGTGGCGGTCCTCCTGGACTTCACTCTAGCCCTCGCTGTTGTCATGAGGTGCCTTGTGGAGGTACCTCAGGAGGAATTGCTGCTGTGTCCTGAGACCCAGCAACTGAAGAGCACCCAGGGGTTGGGCCTGTGAGACCCAGGATCATGCTGGAAACCTGTGCTTGGAGCACGGGTCCTTGTGTGCAGGAAGAGGAGGAATGGCAGGCCAGCTGGCACTTCCACCATCCTTCTGCCAGGGCTAAGTGGCCTTCTCAGGATGCTGCTGCTCTCAGGGCCAGGGGAGGTGGGAAGGGCAGGCTCACTGGGACTCCTCTTTGGGTAGACAGGGACTCTAGAAGGACCTGCAGGGACTGGGAAGGTCCAAACCCCCGCTCAGGCCTCTGCTGGTGTGTGCAGCTCCCCCTGGGTGGTGTGGTGCTGGATACCAGGTGTGTAGTCATTGCTTCATTGTATTTTTGATTTGCCAGGGACACCCAGGTGTTACAGGGATCATAAAGTATGTCAATGTGATTGTCAAAGTTGCAGGGTCCCAGTGTTTTGGGAGTGGCTTTCTAGAATGACTGAGTGAGTGTTCCTCACCCTGACTCTACTGCGCATGGGCCACCATCTGTTTTGATGGACGAGGCTCCACACTCCTTGGAAATGCACAGGGAATGCCCTACATTCCCTGCACGATCTGCTTCTTCAGCTTCTTAGAGGTGGTCACCATAACAGGGCATTTCCCTGTGAGCATCACATGCAGAATAACCCCCAGGCTCCTGATGTCCACCAGGGCCCTCACACTCTTTCCGCTGGATGACTTCAAGTGCAACTTGGTCAGCTTCTGCCCAGCTGTGGGCCTGGTGCTCATACTGAAGTCAATGAGTTTGAAGTTGCCTCTGCCGTCCACCAGGATGCTGTCCACCTCAGGCCTAAGTGTGTGACGCCTTTCCTGTGGCAGTGGCCCACAGCTCTGAGGATCTACCAGAACAGTCTCTGGGCCACCTCCTCTTGCAGGTGACAAGCCTCGGGGGTGTGTTGTCACAGCTGTCCCCCACCACAAGCTCCATGATGACGCTGATATTTCTGATGGTCTCAATGACCTGGAAGAGTCATGTTTCCATGTCCCATGGCCACCCTCAGATCTGACAGGTCGGGGATGTTCCACTCGACCTTTGGCAGGACTTTCATTGCCACCTCTGTCCTGGTGAGAAGATGGTGGGCAAGCTTCATCTGAGCAAAGACACCCTGCCTGGTCTCCTAGGGACCTGCTTGTGGTCTGTGGAGACAGTCACCTAACAGGAGCTGGGCACCTGTAGCACTACAGGACTCGGACTGCACTCCCTACTCATCCTGATGTGGAGCCCCAACCAAGGATATTGGCGAAAAGAAAAAATGAAACTCCAAAGTCAAAAAACTATAACCACCAGCCACCACCCCTCAAATGCACTGAGTATCTGGGAGCCTGACAGGTCACCACCAAGAGCTCCCAGTACTGAGGGGCACAAGCCCAGCCATAGGCCACTTTTTATGTGGCCCGTGTGTGAAATTCCTTCACAATGGCTCCTTGTGAAATCAGAGCAGGAAGGCCCATTCACACCTGGCCATAACTCCCAGGGGTCATCTCATTTTTCCTGGCCCTCAGGACCTTTTTGACTTTCATAGTAAGAATAAGAAAGGACCTCAGAAGCTTTTGCTTCGGTGGTTACAGTGAGTGATATTTACTTGTTCGGAAATTAAAATGTGTAGTATGTTTAAAAAAAACAGATGAAGGATCCAAAATGAAATCGACATACTTTAAATAAATGTACGGTGACATTAGAGACACTGTGCATAAGACATTCATTCCTTCATCATGATTTTGGTGTGACCCTGGGGACAAAAATGGAGATTGTGCAGTTTTTCTACTGTATTGGAAGGGAAATCTCAACATGTTTTTAAAAAGGAAGTTGCTCTGTAATTACAAGGGATTTCCATCCAGTCCTGTGTTCAGTGATCATGGATTGATGGCCTGGGTGCCAGGCTCTGGGCTGGAGCTGGGCCCAGAGGAGCATTCGGTCTCAGCTGCTGGCACCGGCGAGCTCATGAAGGCCCTGGGAAGTGTCTTCTGCACAGCAACAGAATTCTACTTTCTGGCAGAAATTTCTCTAATGAGAAATGAAAAATACCTCATAATTAAAGATTGAGCTTAAAACACTGCTACCCTAAGGGGAAGTCGTTGTGCCTTCACATTCTCAGGGCCAGGGGAGAGGAACTGGGATCTTTCCAGTGCTTAGGAAAAGGATGAGAAACTTTTAGAAGAACAAAAGCAAAACAGCAAGAGTATTTGCCAGGAACCTCAGGACCTCGGATTTGCTGGTCATTTCAGTCTTACCAGACACACGCCTTCCTCTGAGAAATCTTATCTGTGGCTGTGGAGGGAGCTCATTTACATGGTGACTGTGAAATCTTGCTCTCTTCAGGGCCAGCGCTCAGAGAGACAGGCGGAGATTTAGCACAGTGCTCTGCCCAGGCAGTAGGAAACCTAATGGAACAGAACCCAGTCTGATTCTAGGGAGATTTATGCAACCACGCTGATTTTACAACCACATAGAATTTTCTGGTGTGGGTCCCTTGGGGGCCATTCAGAATTCCCAGCAGAGAGGCAGTCATGTACAAAGCCAACTCGCACCTGCAGGGAGGTGGAGTGGCTCTGCAGGAAAACTGTCCCTGTTTCCTGTCTGCCAGGTCTCTCTAGGACCACTGCTGGCCCTCAGGCCTGCCAAGAAGGCGGAAGGATCCTCAGGACAGTGTCCCACATGGAGCAGCTGTACTGGCATACGTCTTTATTACAGGGTGGTGACAGACTGCTTCAGAGTAAGAGAGATCGACACAAAATGGGTCATTTCCTAAGGAGAATGTCACCAATCACATTTTTTTTTCAAAATGTAACAGGACAACTCAAACATCCGTCATCTTGCGGAGATGGCTTTGGCTGTGAACACCCCATTCTTCTTGTGGATGCAGAACTCTCCTCTGGCTTCCTGAGGGTCTCTTCTTGCTCCCAAGTCTCTGTGTCTCATTCTAGGTGTCTCTAATCCCCTTCCCCACCTCCTGTATGCATTGCAGGATCTCACTGTTCTCTCCGCAGTCATCCGGGATGAGGCTTGACCACCCTAGTTGCAGCCATCTTAAGAGCTCACAGCAGGTGACATTCTCTGGCCAACAAAGACTTATTTATTTCTGTACTTGAAATGCTGCATTCATGCTTCCTGGCTTGGTCTTGTGATGGTGGTGGCTGTGGTGTCCTGGTCACTGTATATTTCCAGGACTTGGCACATCAGAGATACTTAATAAATACTTCTGAATGCACACAAGGCTGTTTCTGTGCTTGGCCCTGCTTTCCAATCTCTGCTTCCTCTCTTCTCTACAGGAAGCAGGTCTGAGGCTGCCTGACCTCTGCAGCCAGCCCTCTGAAGTGGCCCCATGAGCTACCTCCATGATGCTGGACCATCTCGTTGGTCCTGTTTCCTGCTGTCTGTCCCTGATGACCACCATGTTAAATCACCTAAGTGCTCAGGATGATATGGCCCTTCTTCTGTCACCATCATAGAACTGCTACTGCTCTACTTGAGGTCTTGTGCATTTTGCCCATCAGATCTAGCCACACACTGCTCTTGTTTGCTGCTCGCTCGCTAATCCATCATTTTGTTCTTGGTTCAAGTGCAAATGCTCCAGGTCACTCATGTGAAGCACTGATAGAGTGAGGAAGGCTCATTCAGCATGTCCCAGCATGAACTGCTGTGTCCCAGCGTGGACTGCCATGTGGATTGGATGACTGAGCTACTGCCAAGCGTCAGCACACTGAGGGTAAACTCTCCTGGCATGCCACAAGGAGGCCACTTCTTTCTGGAGACAGACATACTTTTTGAAGGGCTGAAGTCCTAACTTCCACACCTCAGAATGTCACTGTATTTGGAAATAGGTGTCTGTGTTATTTAAGGTGAGGTCATTACAGTGGGCTGCAACTCAGTCCAGCTTGCATCCTTTTACAGAAGAAGTGGGGAGATACAGAGGGCCACCAAGTGTGTGCACGGGGGCTGCTGGCTGAGACACAGCGAGGAGCAGCCCACACACCAGGGACAGAGGCTGCTGGCACCCTGGTCTGGGCTTGCAGGCTCTAGAGCTGTGAGAAGAAAGCCTCCTGGTGTCCGGGGAACACTGTGGTGGTGGTGCCTCCATCCACCCTCCAATCTTATGTGGAGATATGACTTGTGTGTACTCTGAGCAGTTGAGAGCAACAGGAAGGCCACGTGGGCAGTAACGGGAAGTGTGTGGTGCCCTGCCCGTGGGCATGCATCTCCTGTGGTGAGCAAGGGTCTTTCCACCAAGACCTCATCTTCTCAGAGGGAAAGGGTGCTCTAGACAGAAACCCTGTGTCATTTCTTCCTGGGAAACGATCTGGTTGCCTTTTAATACTGCTCAGCATAAAGCTGACTGTGAGAGAGGTATCACATGGTGATTGTTTTAGAAGTTTCTAGAGGACTCTTTTGAGAGACTTGTCAATCTCTATAACAAATCCAGCTGGAATTTTAAAAAGGATTATATTAAATATATAGATTATTTTTTTAAGGATTGTTGTCTCTCACAACATCAAGTCTTCTCCTATCCATGAGCATGGGCCTTTCTATTTATTTACATTTTAATTTCTTTCAACAATGTTTTCTAGTTTTCAGTACAAATTTTGCACATCTTTTCTTAAATTGATGCCTATGTCTTGATGCCATTCTAAATGGAATTACTCTCCTAATTTCATTTTTCTTTTCTTTCTTTTTCTTTTTCTTTTTGGTACTGGGAATTAGACCCAGGGTCTTGTGTGTGCCAGGGGAGCACTCTCCTCTGAGCTCTGTCCCCAGCCCCTTCACTTCACGTTCTGAGTGGGCACAGCTGGCATGTATAAATGCTGGTTTTACTGTTGAAGAAAACAGCCACTCTGGAGGTAAGAGTGCCCGTCCCCATTCCTGCTGATGTCGGACTTCTTCACCGAGAGAATGAAGCCAGCAAATCAGGCCAAACCCTAGGAGTGGGGCTTCTCTGGGGAATTGACAGGGGTGTCCAGTAGAGGTGGTTTTCTGTGGTTTGGGATTACAGAGAACCATTTCCCAGGGTTTATTTTCCATTCAATGAGGCAAGAATATATGAGGGACAGAGGAAAAACTGCCTGAAAAAGTCTGTGAATCTTCCGAATCTGATGGCTTTGCTGGAGGAGATGAGCACTTTTCTGGGAAGTCCCTGCAGGGGGACAGGTGAGGATGGGGCATGACTTGGTCCCTCAGCATGCTTGCAGCCAGCTCACTATGTACTTCCAGGTGAGCTCTGTATGCTACACATGCATATCTACAAACCCAGATGTCCATGTGACCATGCCTGACATCACTCTTCCCCTCTGTGTTAATAAACATTCTCATTGGTCTAGAGGACTTGATTTCACTCCTCCTTATGGCTTTACCCTGTAGCATGAACCTTCCTCCCTGAAATTTATGGGAAATTGAAGGCCCAGGAGATGGCAATGTTCTGTGAGGAGGAAGAGCTCACAGCAGTAGGAACAGGTGTGGAGACCCTAGAGAAAGGAAAGGCTGGGTGCTTGCCAGGATTGAGGATGCTGACTGGAGCTCAAGACAGAGTCACGTAAGTTATGTCAGGAAGGTGGGAGCTCAAGCATGCAGGTTCCTCAGGGTGCTGAGAGGGCTCGGGATGCTTCTTTAGGATCAGTGAGAAGGTACTCAAGTTTTTTATAATTGTATGCATTTGAAATAGATAACGTTTTGATAAACATAGCGAAATATCTCTACCATCAAACAAACTAAAATATGCATACAACACATCCTTACCATTTTACTGTTTTCTTGGGAGGGGCACCTCAAGTCAACTGTCCCTGAAAATCTCCACTCTGCACCACAGAACTGCTAACTACTGTCACTGTGCAGTGCTCTGGACCTGTAGACGCACCCATTCTGTGTAGACACCCCTGCTGTGCCTTTGCCACCTCCTCCCCGCCCCCTTCCCTGGTAGTCACCTTGCTCCTCCATTTATGCATAGTCAGCTGTTCATAGACTCCACATGTAAGTGAGATTATGTAGTATTTTGCTTTTCTGCATCTGGCTCATTTCACTGAAGACTTCCAGGCAAAGGAGAAGGATGCTCTGATTCCTGTTAAAAATAAATAAATCAGCAACAGAGCAGGTGGTGGGAGAGTGGCTGGAGACCCGGGTGTGGCTTCAGTAATCATGCTGGTGAGCTGGGGCTGCTGGTCCTAGCAAGAGGCAGCAGAAGTTCCAACAGGGAAAGACCCCTCTCCAGGCGAGCCCCCGTGTGCTGGCTCAGGTCTCAGCACCCTGGTTGGCAGGATGGTGTCTGCAGGCTGGGATGCCCCGTGCATTAGGAACAAGACACCCTGCTACCGGGTTCCCCTTTCCAGCACACAGGATGCATGTTGCCCTGGGAAGACCCTGGGAAGAAGCTGTTCCTGCTGCATATTGAAAGTCTTGTCTCAGACAGACTTTTGGCAGCTGTTGTGACATATTGTTTGTCATTGTGTATCTTAAGAAAAAGCACTCCTTGTGACAGCCAGCAGTCTGTTGAAACAGCTGCCAGAACCTGGAGGCTAGTCTCCCTTGCTGAAGAGGAGAGTGCTCCTGCACCTGCCTCCGAGCTCTAGGACACGGGAGTGAGGCTGCCCAGAGTCTTCTAATCACAGAAGCAGGTCCCCGAACTGGATCTCCACTTAGCAAACCCTTTCAAACAGAGCAGGGCTCCTTCGTCCACAGAGAAAGCACAGGCAGAAGAGGGAGTGGCAGCAAATGCATGTGTCATGTTGCAGCAGGCTGGGTGGACACTAGGGACAGAGCCCGGACTTCCCAGAGCACTTCAGGACCACATACTTAGGCATCCCCAAATGGCTTCCATTCTCTCACATCCAATTCTTATTTAAACTGCTTGAAATATACAAATCACCCAGGCCTTTAGTGGACTCCATTTTTAATGAGTAAAAGGGATCTTTCTTTACAGTCTGTCAAGTATTAGAGGCTCACAGAAGAACCGACCCTGGAAACTGCTAGTTCAGGGTGGTGGCTTTTAGCTTTTAGCATCATTGAACTGCAGCACCAAGGCTGGTGTTCTGGCTTGGAATGCAGAATCCTGGGCCACCAGCATCTAGAGAATGATTTGGGATCTTCCTGTGTCTTTGGACTCAGTGGTGATGTTGGAGTCCCCAGATGAGTGTCCAATGGACCCCAGAACATGCCCAAGGGCCCTGGCAGCTCACAGCATTATTTGGTGCATGATCTTCACTTTGCTCCCCTGTGGCTTGAAGGGAGCTCTAGGCAGATGATGGAGACAGGAAGCAAGTCCACGTCTACGGCCTCCAATTCCACACCTTTCCCTGAATGCCGCTCCATGTCTTGTTCTCTTTGTCATCAGCAACCTGACTTCTTTTCCCCAGAGTCTCCATTACAGTTCTTGTCTCTTTACGGTATATATGAACACCCAAGAGTTAGGGTTTGGATATGAGGTGTCCCCAGAAAGCCTTGTGTGAGACGACACAGGAATGTCCAGAGGTGGACTGATTGTGAGAGCAGTAACCTAATCACCGGATAAATTCACTTGAAGAATTAATCATTTGAAAGGACTAGTGCACTGGGTAGTAACGGGGGAGCAGGTCAGGTGTGAGGGGAGGAAGTAGGTCACTAGGGTGTCCTTGTTTTGTTCCCGGTGCCTGCCTCTCTCTTGCCTTCTTGGCCACCATGAACTGAGCAGCTCTCTCCACCACACCTTTCCTCCATGATGTTCTGCCTCACCTCAGATTTAGAGCCATGGAATTAGCCAACCATGGACTGAGACATCTATAACCATGAGCCAAAAATAAACATTTCCTTCTGCAAATTGTTCTTGTTAGGTATTGTGATCACAGAGTCCAAAAAGCTAACAACAAGCTTATTTAAAGCACCATGTGACAGAATAGTCTATATAAATTTCTTTCCAGTTAAAAAGAAGTAAACTAACGACCGTAACCTTAGTACTGCACAAAGGCCACAGCCTGCCCATGGATAGCTCCCTGGGCAGGAGGAG
Organism: Marmota marmota marmota; assembly: GCF_001458135.2. Classification (NCBI taxonomy): domain Eukaryota; kingdom Metazoa; phylum Chordata; class Mammalia; order Rodentia; family Sciuridae; genus Marmota; species Marmota marmota. Next base: position 495,241 of record NW_026004834.1, on the reverse strand, counting down.
GATTCCACTGGAGTAAACCAGGCTCAGTAGGAAGGCAGCTCAAGACCACTGGGTCCAGACTCCAGCCAGAGGTGTCAGCCTCTCTCCCACCAAGTGAGCTGAAGCTCTGAGTGTGTCTGGACCTGCTGGGCTGCTGGGCACACTTGGGGTTTTGGGTGTAACACATGGAACCACATCTGAATGGCCCCTTCACATTATGGAGCCTGTAGTTTGAGATCTCAGTAGTTCACGGTTACAGCAGATGGCAGTCCAGTGACCTGTTCAGCTGGATCAGCAGTTTATGACACCTTTCAGTCAGACAGAGGCATCTCTAGAAAGGGTCCCTTTTCTCATGTGCATAGAAGAGCTGTCACTGTCCACAATGGCACCGAACTGGGGGTGGAACCTTCTCTGGATTGGCCCAGAGTAGCAATTCATGAAGTAACAGCACCCATTTGCTGAAGGCCTGCTTGGTGCCAGAAACTCTGTGGGGCTCTCTGGAGACAAAGAGAACAAAGCAAGGAAGCACTCAGTCCCTGAACTCCCCAGGGACAGGGAGACCAGATAACCACGGACACACCTGGTCACCATGGGCCACAGGAGGTGAAGGAGAGTTCCATGTGTACATGGGTGGAGGGGCTGAGCGCTGTGGGAGGCCTCTGAGGCAGAGAGAGGTGCGTGGTGGGAAGTCCTCTGGCTTCACAAGCTGCTTTTTGGGCATCTGAGCTGATTTCCAGCTTCTCAGACTTGAATCTGTGGCTGAAACCAGTGATGCAGCATTTTGGCCAAGTCGAGAGGACATTGTGATTGTGCTCTCCCTGCTGCCCCAGGTCGTGATAAGGCTCTTGAGATGCACCCTGATAAAGGTTAGGGTGGCATGCCCATCCATCAGGAGGCAGGGGACAGGGCAGATTCCCTCCTCAAGCTTAGTGATCTCTAACAGGAATGCCATGGGGCAGGTCCTCGGAGGGTATCAAAGAGACCAGGACCAGGCAGACACTGAGAATCCAGACAGGTCATTGACAACAGGCCCTGGTATAGGTGTCCTGCAGTCCTGTACCAGCCCGGGACTCTGGCTCGTGAGGTGACCAGGGTTGATTCACGGACTGGACAGTTATCAGATGATTGAGACTGCCTGTGACCAGTGTCCAGTGACCTCTTCTTCCTCTTCTTTTCGAGCAGTTTGGGGAGGGGTTTTGCTTCCCGGGATAGATGATTGCATGTACTGCCTGAAGTCTGTTTCTCACAGACACGTACACATGGACATGCGTCCCCCGATCCTCCTGCACCTGCCTACCTGTGTCCGTACACTCTCTCTCTCACAGACACATACACATGGACACACATCCCCTGACCTCCTGTGCCTGCCCACCTGTTTTTCTCATCTCTGGAGTTGGCATCAGAAGCTGTCAGAGATTCTTGGATCTTTCAGGTGACCTGAGGCGTGCCTTTTGATCTCTCCTTCCGCTGTGCTCTGCCATCTGTACCTCAGTGGCCAGCCCTGTTCCATCTTCCCCTCAAGAGAGGTAACAGGTGAACCCGGAGTTTAAAAATCCATGTTTTCTGTATAAAGTCTGATGTGGACAGAACTAGACAGTCTGGCCTGAGGCAGATCAGACATTTGGAAGATAAACAAGATTTAAGAGGAAGGTTTTACAGGGGGATGTCATCAAGCTCTTTGAGTCTGGCCTGGGTGAGAATGGGGATTCAGGTCTGCAGAAGCCACTGAGATCTCATAGCCAATTGTGAGAGACTTGGGGAGGCATACGTTGTGACATGGGGAAAGGAAGATGCAAATACCACTCAACAGCCAGGGTGTGACATTCACAACACAGATGGAAGCCGTTCATTCAACACAGTGCCTGGGAAACTGTCAGAAGGGTTGTGCTGTTCTTTTAATTTTCAAATTCATTTAGTTATTTACCCACTCACTTATTTTAGTAGCATATAAATCCATTCTACCTTTTAGGGAGGTTGAAAGAAGGAAGAAAGCTTTAGTTATCCTTACAAAAAATGGGTCATTAGAAAAGCATCATTATGTCCAAAGGACTTTGTTGTTAGAAAAACCTGGCCTAAAGATCAAGGTATTATAGGCAGAAAATAAGCAATCCATTAATTACTTCATCCACTGAATTATCCACTTGAAAATTCATTCACTCATCGACCTATTCATCTTTGTATCCATTCGTCCACCTATCTGTTCAGCCACTCATCCATCCACCCATCATCCATTCACCCACCCATCCACCCATACATTTACCCATCCACCCATCTATCCATCCACCTATCCACCCACCCATCCACCCATCCATCCATCTACCCATCCACCCATCCATCATCAATCCATCCATCCACTCATCCATCTACCCATCTATCCGTCCACCCACCCATCCATCCACCCATCCATCTACCCATCTATCCATCCATCCACCCATCCATCTACCCATCCTTCTATCCACCCATCCATCTACCCATCCATCCATCCATCCATCCACCCATCCATCTGCCCACCTATTCATCCACCCATCCATCTACCCATCCATTTGTCCATCCTCCTATCCATCTTCCCATCCATTCATCCCTCCATGCAAGCATCTTTCTTTTAGGTTTCAAGTGCTGGTCTCAGCTAAGCACTGCTGTAAGAGAAGAGGACACAACAGTTAAACGAGAGGTTTGTACCCTCTTGTGCCTGCTCTAGAGAAGGCTGTAGAAAGTGAGTAAGGCACCATAAACAAAATATTTCACATGGTGATAAACTGATGAAAAAGAGAGAATAATGGCTTGCCACGTGAGGTTAGGTAGGTGGTCAGGCATAGCCCCTCTGAAAGTTGAGTAAATCAAGACCCAAATAAGAAAAATCCAGCCACACCATAACCTGCAATCTGGAGAGTGTTCAGGCTGTGCACACAGCCAAGGCAGACATCCTGCAGTGCTCACAGTCCTGGGATGGGGACGGGGACAGGCCCACATGGCTCAGGCCCAGGCAGGAGAGCAGTGTGCAGGCAGTGAGGGGGGCAGGGGCAGATCATGGCCCATCCTGTGGGCTATGGCCATGAACCTGTGTTCACTCAGCAAAAGGAACTTCCAGGAGGTGGCTCTGTGGAGAGCTCAAGGATTCCTTCCATTTCTTGTGGAAAAATTTGTGGCCCTGCAGGGAATGCAGTGTGCAGGAGGTGTGCCTGTGAGCGTGGCTGTCACTGGCTAGGCCTGCAGCAGGCACGCTGGGGCTGGATCACCGGCTGAGGTCACATTCCAGCTGCAAATACACACCATTCTTATAAAAAGCTGAGATGTTTCCACTTCCCATCCACCCTGGCTGGGACCAGGGGCACAGGCAGGTCTCTGCTGATAATCAGGACCACAAACATTCCAGAGCCCTGGGTGTGCCCACCCCCAGAGAAGGTGTCAGCTTAGAAACTCAGGTGCTGGACCATGGGGGCAGGAGGACAGGGCACCTCCTTGAGGCTCTGAAGTTGGTATTTCAGATGCTGTGCAAAGAAGTCCTGCCCAGCTGTGCCCCACCATGGCAGCTGTGATGGGTGAGGACATGTGGGCACATCCTGAGAAGATCCAAGGATTAGCAAGCGAGAGGGTGTTTGCAAGAAGAACGATAGGACAGAGAGTCATGTGTGTTTGTAGGAGGGTCTTTTATTGCAGGAGAGGGTGAGTGCTCGGGGAAGAAGAGACAGTGGGTGAATTGGGTGCTCAGGACTTGCCGGGATCACCCTTAATATGCTGTGTGACTTTGTCTAAGCCAGGGGACCTCTTTGAACCTTGGTATCTTCATCTGGTAAATGACAGTACCCCTTCCCTGCCTGCCTCCCAGGGTTGTTATGGCTCCCATAGGTGGGAGGTGTGCTATATTGGGAGAAGGAGGCAGATTCTTATAAGACCTGGGAGGTGGGCAGCAACACACTTTTGTCAAAATGAGTCATAGCCGCTGGTGCATGGAAGTGGCTGGTTTGAAGCCACAGCAAATCCAGGGAAGTGTTCCTGCCTGAAAATGAAACTGAGTTTCTAAAAGAAGCTCCCATGTAAATTAGGCAGCAGCTGAACTGTTGCTAGTGCTTATTGAAGGTTTCCCTGTGTCTCCTGCAAATTGGACGAGAGGCTGATACATTCAGTTCCTTTGACACTTAGAGTCATTGACGGTGCAGAGCCAGGAGGAAGCTCCGGGTGATTCCAGCCCTGACACTCCCTGGCTGTCTGTCCTTGGGCATGAGACTAAGCAGCTCTGATTTTTGGCATTGTCACATATGAAATGTAGCCGTGGGCTCTATGGTAGAATCAGAGACACAGGGAGGTGGGGTCCCTGGGAGGCCTGTGAGTAGGAGAGGATGTTTGAGTGGCAGGGGTTGGGACACTCATCCTGATGGGGTCACTTGTGTCTCATGCCAGTCTTGAACCCATCCAAGGGCTGGGAAAATCCCAGGGAGCGATTGTTTTGGGTTGGTCCCACACTGAACCTGGGGCGCTGGTCAGCGGTGGGCAAGTCTTCAGGCTGAAGGACTCAGACAGACAGGCTTATGTGGCCTGGCCATGTTCATCTGGGTGTGGACAGTCTCCCTATGCTGAAATAATGACACCCTGCTTTCTTGCTGTCTTTGGGGTTTATGACCTTCAAAATCTAGTTCCAGCTTCTATCATGACAAATGAATGTGTAGATTGGACCTTGTGAGTGCCTGATAGAGCCCAGGACCATGCAGTCTGAGGAGTGGGGACGAGTGGGGACAACTCCTTGGTCTCTCTTCTGGAGTCCTCACTTGGTCTCCTCAGCACAGGAAACAGCTCCTGCAGGTGAAGTACCCCAGGGCTGGGCACCTTTCCTTCCTGCCTCACAGCAGGTGAGCTGCACCCAGATGCCCCCGCTGCCTCTGAGTCTCCCCTGCAAATAGAATTTAGAGTTTATGTCTGTGAGCTTCAATTCTCACATTAGGGAAAAAATAAAACCCCGTCATATGTATTTTAAACTAAATTAATGGAAAAGAAATTGCCAATTGGAATTTGCTGACCTGCTGCCATTTAACCACAGATATTCTTGTTTTCCTTCTTCCTAGAGTTCAGCAGAGTTAGTATTGCTGTTATTGAATGCCATCTAGTAATCCTCTGGATATGGTGCTGAGAGGTGTCATCAGGAAAGGGGACTCCAATTGGAGATTCTTTTCCTGCCTGAGTCCCACAGGTGGCATGCATCCAAGCAGGGCGCTGACTGGCAGCCTGTGAGAAAAGAGGGTCACTCTGCTGGAAACGCTAGGTGGGCCCCATCATTGGGACAGGTCTTTAAAGAGCAAAGTTGACCCCTTAAGAGTGCCCTGAACAAAGCTACAGCATTTCAACTAGACAGAGGAGAGACATTTTTGAGACTGCTATGCAGCCTCAGAGGACTGCATGTTTTGGAATTGCTAAGAGTAAATTTTAAATGATTTCCCAAAACTAATGAGCATGTGGGCTGATGGCTGCATTGCTTGACTGTTTATCACTCCACAGTGTCAACCCACATCCGCATGTTTCATTCTGTTCCACAAACATCTACAATTATTATTTGTCAATTAAAATTTTAAAAAGTAAAAATAAGTGACCTGAGTGTGAATGCCATTGGATATCAGGAGGCACAGAGGATGGGAACGCCCTGCAGTGCAAAAACTCATTGTAAAACAGGAAAACAAACTGTTTCTCCAAACTAGTGAGGTCTTTATTAAAGGGTGGGTGAGGTTGAAGCTGTTCTTAATAAAGCTGGGGCCGTGGAATTTGTTCTGTGTTTTTCTGCCACGCTGAGTCAGGGCTGGCCCTTCTTGCCTTGCTTTATGAGCAGGGGAGGACAGTCCACCTGTGTGGATGATGGTGATAGAACAAGAGAGTTGAATGTCTCACATTGTGAAAGAAACACCTTTGAAGCCACCAGTTTCTATTGTGGGTACTGAAATGCTCCACGCGTGTCGGGATGCAAAGTTATTACTTGCTAAGTTGTTATAATAACCGAACAAAGCACCTAGGTCATTTTTAAGCTGAATGGCTGGGTTTATCAGTGGATGAATCTTTTGAGCCCTTCCTAAGACCTCGTGGTACCTCCTTTGCAAGACGCAGCATAAGGCAGGAGCCAGAGAAAGGACAACACCATCAGAGGCTCTTCCTGAGCCTTGCTGAGCCTCCCCAGCCTTCTCTGACACGAGTAGTCCCACAAGTAGGTAGGGGAAACCAGAAAAGCATCATCTCTTTTTTCTGTCATATTGATCCATAAATAAATTAACCCTGTTTTAATTATGTTCACACTCCTATGGAAATTTTACCCCAAAGAAGTCCTGGTGAGGGGAGCTCTAGTTTCTGGGGCTTGGGGTGGATCATTGCAGGCCCAGTTCAAAGGACCCAGGGAGGCCTCCAAACATCTCTTTCCCCGCTGGAGTCCCGTTCCTTGTCCCCTAAACACACCCACACTTGGCAAGACCACCCAGGTCAACTGAGGGGAGCTCCTGATAGTGTGGAGCTTGCTAATTACCTCATACACCCTCCTGATTGAGGCCTCTTTTAGCAATGCAAAATTAAATCACACTCTCCTGTGCACACGGGAGCTCTCAGTGCCACAGACGCAGCCACGTGAACTGTTGTGTGGGCCCCTGGCGTGGGCACATCCCTGAGGAAGCCTCTCACCTGTGGGGGCAAAGGAGAGATGGCCCTGGAGTGGGGCCTGATGAGCACTGCCTGGAGGGGTGGGAGCAGGAGTGGGGCTGAGGCCAGCAGCTCCTGTGAGGCCCGGCAGCACTGCCTCAGCTGCCTGGGCTTCAGCCCTCACAGCCACGCAGTGGACAGTCAGACTGCTGTGCTTTTTATCTGTTATGTTTTCTTTGTTTGATTAACTGTGAAATCTACTTTCTTAACTAATTTTAAGTGCCATTGACTATAATGACCACATTTTACCACAGGTTCCAGAGCTTTCTTTCCTTGCTTGGCTGAAACTTTCCACCACCTGATTCTGAAGCCCACTCCTCCCCCTCGGGCCCTGGTAGCCAGCATTCCAGCCTCTGTTTCCATGACTGCTGCTTTACTCAGCTCACTTAAGTGGAATTATGCAGGATCTGCATGTCTCCAACTAGACTGATAGTACGACGTCCTTGAGGTTTATCCCCCTGTTGTGCATGGAATAATTTTTCCCTTTTTTAAGACTGGCTGGTACTGTATGGTATGCATGTACCACATTTTCTGTATCATTCATCTGCAGCGGATACCAGGTTTGTCTCTATCTTTTGACTACAGTGGACAGCAAGGAACCTGGAAGCGTAGCCATCTCTTTGCATCCTCATCTCAGTTCTTTGGGAGAAATAACCCATAAGTGACATTGTTGGCTCATTTGCTGGCTCTCTTGAGTTCTCAGGAGAGCTCCTGTGCTGTCTCCTGCAGCGGCTCACCATCCTATAGCCTACCGACAGTGTGCAAGGGTTCCATTTTCCCCACAGCTTTACAAAATTCAAAAATGCCATATATAAACCTGCAAAGGCCCCTAGCGTCTCCCAACCTGTGCCCTTGTAGCTTAGAAAACCCTTTATATTTTTATTATTTATTTATTTGATTTTTTTTTTTAACCCGAGGATTGAACACAGGGGCACTGGACCACTGAGCCACATCCCCAGCTCTATTTTGTATTATATTCAGAAACAGGGTCTCACTGAGTTGCTAAGCACCTTGCCATTGCTGAGGCTCGCTTTGAACTCAATCCTCCTATCTCAGCCTCCCCAGCCGCTGGGATTACAGGCGTGTGTGATGGTACCCAGCCCTTTATATTTACATATATATAAAATATCCCTTTCTGGTTTTGCTGTGCATTTTCTTCATCATTAAGGATACTGAACATCTTCCCATGTCTTCCTTAGAGATATGTCTACTCAGGTCTTTTGCCTCATTCCTAAATCACTAGTTTTTCTTGCTACTGAGAAACAGTCTGAAGTGCTCCACAAGGATCTCATTGTCAGTGAGGTCACCAGAGCTTCATGACAACCGTACAGGAAGGTTAATTCATATTCCAGAGTCACTGGTGCTGCCTTGGATTCCAACCATCTTACAGATTTCCTCCAGAGTGTTTACCTCAGCTGTGCTGGTTGATCTGGGTTGAGTTGTAATTAAACAGCAGTGCTATGCTTGCTAGCTCTGCGGCCACTCGATGTTACATTAAATTTTAATTCAGCCTGGATTGGATAAGGAGATTCTTCCAGATGACAAGGGAATACTTTAGCGGGGAGGGGGGGTTGCAGGCGAAATTAAGCAGAGGTTCTCTGAAATGCTCTCATGGCTTTCTCCATGGGAGTGATTAGGGGTAAGTGCTCAGAATCACCCCTTAATGTTGCAGCCCCCTTGAGAGGACAGCAGGGCCTGGGCGAGTGGGGCGCCTACAGCAGGAGAGAAACAACTCTAAGCTTTACTTTTCCAAGTTTTTGCCTTCTCTCTCTCTGTCTCCCTCTGTTCTTCTAGACATGTGATTGCATGTGCACTGGGGTGTTCAAAGTGGGCTGTGGCTTCCGCTTGCTCCCTCCTCCTGCCCCCTCTGCCTTGCCAACACCTGTAAGTCCTGGATCCCTTCTGTTCTAGTTTGAATAGTTTCTACTGACATGTCTGTGTTCACTCATATTTTCTTTTATCTTGTCTAATCGGCCGCTAATCCCACATACTTTTTTCTAGTTTTCATTCCTGGAAGTTTGATGTCATGATGTCCTGTTGCCTACATCTGTGTTGGTTCTCAGTTGATTTCTAGTGACTGAGTTTTCTCCTCTTTAGGGGGGTGGTAATTCCTTTCTTTTTCACATGTCTGGTAATTTTTAATTGGATGTAGAACATTGTAGATTCACCTTGTGTTAGATATTTTTGGATTCCTATAAATAGTCTTATGATTTGTTCTGGGGCAAGGTTAAGGTACAAGGGGAAAAGTTGACCATTTTGGATCTTGTCTTATACATTTTTTGGGCAAAGGCAGCTCTACATCTAAGGATAATTATCCCGTGCTAGTAAGGCAAGTCTCTTCTGAGTGTTTTACCAGATGCCCTGAAAAACATGAACTTGAAACTTGGAGTTTGTGATAATTAATGCAGCTTTTCTATATTGACTGGAAACTTCTAGGGGGCAAAACCTAATATTTGTATTTTTCTGTTCAGTAAAGCTCAGCGCAGTGCTTTTGCACAGAACTTACTAGTCAAGGTACTTTAAGTTGCAAATGACAGAAACCTCATTTCAGGCTGATTTAAACAAGGCAACTCCTGAAGCTAACATGCCTAGGGCAGCAGGTTCAGGTACAGTGTGATCCAGCAACTTGGGTCTTCACAGGGAGTGACTCTCTCCACCTCTTCAGCCTGCTTTCCCTCACTTGGAATTCACTCCCAGAAGTTCTTTGCCTGGAAATGTTCCTAGCATCTCTCAACCTGTGCCCTTAGTTTAAGAAAGCCCAGTGGGGAGATAATTTTATATGTCTTTTCTCAAACAGTTCCAGCCAAAGTTCTGGGATTCAACATAGCTGGTGTGTCTTGGGTCACATGATCACACCAGAACCTGCCACTTGGTCAAGAGAATAGAACCCCTGATTTAGGATCCAGCAGCCTATGGTCATGCACCATGTCTGTGTCGATGGCAGTGGCTGTCCCACCTAGCTTGCACACACTGATGGTGGAAGAAGAACAGCACCTGATGGAGGAGCACCACCCTGCTGCTAAGGACATAGAGGGCAGCCTGGCAGGAGCTCAGCAGTCACTCCCAATAGCATGGCTGAGGCCGAGGTCAGGAGGCCATCGTTACAACTCAGTTGCCTGTGCACAAAGTGTGCGCTGCTCCACGGAGGTAAGGGTACCACAGTGACAGCATTCTCCTCTGCCTCACCTCCCTGCTTCCTCTCCACCTCAGCATTCGCATTGCACCCGACGTTTCCCTGGGGAGACTGGAAATGGATGGGTTTAGGCCATTTTTGTATTTCTTTTGTGTTTGCTCCCTGCATGCCCCGGGGTGGGGGGACCCTGGAAGGAGATGCATTCAGTGAGCAACACCAAGTGCACGGGGAAGTAGGCAGATGCACGGGCAAGTGGGCTTCCTCTGCCCATACCTCTCCCTTCTTAGCTTGTCATTGTTTTCAAACACTGATTTCAAAATTGCTATTCACTGTTGACAAGGAGCTATTGATTGCACCTTTAAAATCAATGACAAACAGGTGGTTTGTAGAATTAGTCAGTGATGGTATTTACCTCTTCAGGATCACTGTAAGAATGATGAGAGAAATCTAAATATATCCAGCAGACCTCGAGGCAGATCCACAGTGTCTTCAGAGCGGCAAAGCTGTGGACACATGGAACGTTCAGATCTGTTCTGGGTACACAGCATCGTAGGTATTATAGAAAATATCATTCTCTGTGCTGTCAGCACCTTCATTTTCTTTCCTTAGGGCTGGGATGGGAGGACGAGGGGAATGCATACTGATTTGGAAAGTGGTGTGGGGGCATGCTTGGCCCCTGGGTCAACGCAGATGTGTTGGACATCTACCTGTTCCACAGAGCCGGGAGAGCAGACCGTTGGGTGTTTGTGCCCTGTCACACGGGGGCCACAGTGCCTGGGGTGTACCAGCTGCTCTGGCCCTTGCTCTTCCCCACAGAAACAGGCACTAGCAGGCACAGCTGCACCCAGCCCTTTGGAACCTTTTCCATCACTCTGGGTCTGGAGCAGTCTTTCTGAGTGCCTGTGATAATGGCAGTAGCTAAAATTGAGCATGTTCCCTATGTGCTAGCCGAGCTGAGTACCCTGGGCACCAAATCGCCCCTCAGGACCCAGAGCACCCCTGGAGGAGGGGCGCTATTGTGATCCCCATTTCCAAGATGAGGAAATGGAGACACAGGCACGTAAAAAGCACACTTTACAGGGCTTGACTTGCAGCTGGTGGCCACATGGACACTGGCCAACGGTGCACAAGCCGTGCCAGCCCAGCTCCTCCCCAGGGGTTCCACCTCTCAGACTCCACTGCACCTGGGAGTCATCATGAGACCTAGGGAAGTGCAAGAGACAGAGTGGGACATGGGAGAGAACAGTCCAGGGGAAGCTGTGCCGTCCCAGGCAGAGAGAACTAGTAGGATGGGCATGTTGAACCCCTCTGCCCCCCACCCATTCCTCCTCCTGTGACTAGGCACAAGCCCTGGGCACGGTGGCTGCCGCCACCTCACCACAGAGCATCCCCAGGCTGGTGGCAAGCTGCTGTTCCGGCCCTGTGGCACTGAACCAAGGCCCGCCTGTCCTTCCTCCACACTGCTGTGCTGGTGGGAGGAAGAAGAGGCTGCTGCAGTTCCTGGTTTAATGCACCCAATCAAGCCCCTGTCACACAGGCTGAGCCTCGACACCGCCAGCCAGTCTGGCCCCAGGGCTATGTGCTTCACCTCCCTTCTGACCTTCTGCTGAAGTGTCAGATGTGATTCCAGGGCCCGGGAGTCACTGGGACCAGAAATGCACGTGTGTGTTCTGGTGAAGCTCGCAGGCCCATGTTTTTAAATGTTTAAAATGATAACAAATATGCTCTATTTAGAATTGCAAATTCTGCAAATGCCGTGTAGGGAAAGACTGGATGCTAGGAGACTAATTTGGGGGACATTTGGCAAGGACAAACTGAGATGGTTAACTTTTTACAGTTCCCTGGTTTGGACTGTGTCTGGAAGCGGGGAGAGGAGATTGCTGGAATCTGGTGGGGAATCCTGAGGTGGAGATGTTTATATTCTGTGATTGGCCTTCCTTTATTTTGTTTTTGTTTGTTTGTGCAACTGTGCTTTTAAATCTGAGCCAAAAACAGTGCTACATTCTACTCTATTGTAAGCTTAGCCGAGCAGATGGTCATTTCCAAAGCAAATGTTCTGGAGCCATTTTGAAAAGTGTTAAGCAATAAACAAACCCAGGCTGATTGTGCCGAGTGGGGCGCGTGTGAGGACCACAAGGCTCTGCGGACAAGGTGAGGGTACGTGCAGCAGGGAACCGGGAGCTCCCCGTGATCACCCAGACAGAGCAGTCCCTTGTGGCCATCCCAGGTCATAGGGGGACACCATCCAGGGGCCTTCTCTGGTCGTGTGCTGTGAACTCAGGGACTTCACACAGATGATCTTTAAATGCAAGGTGGGGCGCAGCCCATGCGGCTGGCCCCTGCATCAGCGACCCTCTCCCCACTAACCCTGAGGCTGCTGCCGTGCACCTTTCTGTTCTTTTCAGTACATGAGGATTTCAAACAGGGTCAACTCTCAAGAGAAAGGCTACTTGACTGAAGATCGTGGCCACTGCGGGAGTTGGCTCTGCTCTCAGATCAGGCCTATGGCCAAGGACATGGTATGCCCATCACCTCATGGCTCTGCCCCTTCCCAAAACTAGTCTGGCTCAGCAAGCCCTCTGAAGAGCTGGGTCCAGGTGACCTTGCCCAGAGGGGACGATTGACAGCAGAGACTCTCCTAGATAGGGTGCTGCTGATCCAAGCTGCCTGGAAAGGGGGCCCTGGCCCTTCATCTGGAGCAGCAGGAGCCTCCTGTGTGGCCCTCCTGATGAGGAGAGTGCCCACCCTGTGTTCACAGCCATGCCCCCAGACCCCCAGGCTGTTTCCATAGGTGATGTGCATGTCCGCTTTCTTGTTAGTTTTCTTTAACTTTTTAACTTAACAACAATCTTTAACTTAATTCCGTAATTGCAAAATCCCTGTAACGATCAGAATCAGACTCCTTAGATTTCTTAATATGTTAAAATAGACAGCTTATTGAAATGGTATCCATGTCCTCACTTGACATTAACTTGAATATTAACACATTTCCGTCTTGCCATAAGAGCGTCTGGTGCTTCTTGATTCTGGCTGACCCGATTCATATGTGTGAATTCATTAGCATGCAGTCCACAGTTCTTTCGGGCTCTCAATGCTGTTTGAATCGTGATACTTTGTGTTTCTGCCTATTTTTTTAACACACTGGTTGGTCTTTTCCTTGTGTAGCAGAGAACTCAGAAGTGAGCTCTTCCAGTGCAGAGCGGAGTCCTCAGAAACAGCCCTCCTCCTTCAACATTTAAAAAAGCCCCTTGGGCTCCATCTAGTCATTCACTTTAGAAGAAAATACACCCAGTTCTGTTGCTCTGCGCAGTGGTCGAGTTGAAGTCTGCTTTCGTCTCAAGGACTTCAAGGTAGGCAGAAAAGCCTTAAAGGTTTCTCCTTCCATAGAAGAGATCTAAGAGGAGTTAATTTCTACCCATAGTCTAACGTTAGGGCTAATGATTTAGGAAGGTGACTGCTGCTTAAGCTATAGTATTAAGGCGAGATTGCAATAAATCACCAAGTCGATCTTAAAGCAAGAGATGGAAACTTAATCCACCAGCCAGTGGTCTGGATCCACCAGCTGGTGGGCCAAGGGGCAGGCTGCAAGTCTGCACCCTTTGCCCCCCTCCTGGGGTTTGAGTACATCTATTATAGCCCAAACCCACATTAATCATAAGTGGCTGTTGCTATGATTCAAAACCATAAACAAACGTCATGAGATCTGAAATCACAAGCAGAAAAGGAAGTGAGCCAAAATGTCTCTAGTTGAGTACAAGTTACAGAATGGTTACTAATGTCTGGACAATCCATCTCTAGACAAGGTACCTTGTCCAGGAAAAATGGGAACTAAAGAGAGAACACTTTTACATTGTATAAGAATTATCATTCTGTGTTGCCAAACCTGCTGAGCTAAGCCACTGTAGGTGGGCACTGAGGCGGGCCTTCCCACGGGAGAAGCATTTCTTACCTGACGTGGAGTCTCAGGGTAAGATGGGTAAGATGGAGTCTGTTTGGTCATTGCCCGTACAGCCTGGCTCAGAACAATAGGTTGTCTTGGTACAGGAAAAAAAATGATCTTTCACAATCAATACTGAAGAATAATTTTACTTGGAAACCCCAATTGACCATGACATGTTTCTTGGTTGTTGTGACTTAACTTTGTCATGGGACAAAGGTGAACTAACTCACCAGCTTCCTGGAGTCTCTGTGCTGTCGCTGTATCACTGCTGGCCTTCCACAAATGGAAGGGCACGAAAATGAGCCAGGTTCCACCAGACTGTGCAAGGCCCTCTGCAGAGGTGCAGAAGCCTGTCCACCCATGGTTAACTAGTTGTTCTTAGCACCATGGGAACTTAGAGTTAGCCTGAGGTGTCCCCTAAAGCTCCTGTGTTAACGTCAAAAGTGACATTAATGAGTAACAGAAGTGAGCAGTGGGATCCTGAGGTTGAGGAGAAGGTTCTACACGCTGGGCTTACTAAGCTGGGACTTCCTTTCAAAAAATCAATTTACCTGCACCTCTGCCCATCCTAAGTCAATAGGATACACTAAATTCCTCAGCAAAAACATATTATCTGCAGAAGAAAGCAGACCTGACGGGAGCTTTGGCACATGCCTCTCATCCCATTGACTCAGGAGGCTGAGGCAGGAGGATCACAACTTCAAGACCAGCCTCAGCAACTTAGTGAGGCCTAATTAACTTCAGTGAGACCCTGTCTCAATATAAAAAATAAAAACACTGGGGATGAGGCTCAGTGGAACAATTTTAGACTCGTTACTCAGAATAGTAGATTCAGTCCCCAGTGCCAAAAAAAAAAAAAATTCCTAAAAGAAATTGAGGCCTGAAAAGCTCCTCCCTGCCATTAAGAGGAACATAAGTTGCCCCAAGAGGGTGAATATTTTGTGACCTTTACATAGAGCAGATTCCAGAATTCAGGCAGATATAGTAATTAGAACCAGTCAGTGTGGGTCACAGTCACCCAGAGTTGCCTGGATCCTCAGCATGTCAAATCCCCCCTTGTGGGGTATGGCCACATGCAGTGGGGACTTGAAAGTCTGAGACAGTCCTGTTGTCAGTCAGAAGTCAAGAGGTGGACCTGACCAGGACTCTCCAGAAACTTCCCTGGGCCCCAATAAACCTGAAGAAGAGGTTTACCTTTCATCTCCAAGAGGACACACTGTCTCCCGTGAGACTGTCCCTTTTCCTCTCCCACCTAATTCTCAGGCCCACTGCTCTGAGTGCCACAGCTAAGCTTTCCCAGTGTGCTCAGCAGAACTGGAGTCAGGACAGCCTCAGCAGCCGTGGCTTCATGTTGGACCCTTGCTCTGTAACAAAATGATCTGTCTTGGAGAACTGTGGCCTCTCAGTCCGTCCTCGTCTGAGTGGACTGACTGGGTGGCATCTGAGGGCAGGTGAGTGTGGCTGAGGAGGCGGGTCATGGAGACTGCTCTGGAACCATGGAGTAGGGCAGATGGACCTCCCCATATGGTAAGCACCCTCAGTCCTTCCTGGTTGGCTACAACAGAAAGGTGAAAGGAGTTCACACTGACTTTCTCTGACTGCTTGGACTCTGACATCACCACTTGCCCTTGGACTTAGGAGGCTGATGCCATTGGCGCTCCTCCTTCTCAGGCCTTTACCCTGCACTGGAATTTACACCACCAGCTTCACAGGTCTCCAGTTAAACATTCTCCATAGTCACCACATGAGTAAATTCTTCATAATCTATCTATCTATCTATAAATATATATATATATGTGTCTATTTATAATTGCTGATACCCAGGCTGTCCCCAACGATGGCTCAATATTTCAACTTTATGATGGTATAAAAGGAATATTCATTCAGTAGGAGTTGTACTTCAGGTTGTGAATTTTTATCTTTCCCAGGCTGGCAGTAGTATCTCAGTGCTGGGCAGCTATGTAGAGCTCTGCACAATCATGAGAGTCCATAGCAGTCTCCATGGAGTATCGTGTTACCAGCTATAGAGATCCCTAGGTTAGGTGTAGCAAGCACATCTCAACTTAGGTTATTTTTATGTCCACATTTTCTGGACATAATCACATTATAAATTGAAGGGCATCTTTATTTATCTATTTGTTTATCTTTAATACACCTTGTTTCCATAATAGTCCTTCCTCAGTGTCCATAGGGAATTGGTTTCTGGACCTCCACAGACACCCAAATCTACAAATTCTCCTGTCCTTATATCAGACATTGTCGTGTTTGCACATAACCCATGAGCATCCTCCCACATACTTTAAATCATTTCTACATTACTTACACTACCTACAAGATGCAGAAGCTGTATAGATAGCTGTATAGATAGCTGTTAGGGGATGAGGATAAAAAGGGAAAAAAAAAACTATGTTCAGTTTGGAAATGGGTTTTTATTGGTTTGTTTGATTTATTTGCTTTTGCTTTTCTAAAAATAAAAAATACTTTGGATCCACTAGTTGTTCACATTCACAGACAGGAACCTGAAGAGCCGAGGTCCAAGTGTGCTTCACCGTCTCCTGTGGAGCCTGGAAGATACCTCACTTCAGAAGACAACAAACAGCTCTTGCCTCTTCCCCTGTGCGCTGCATAAAAATGGGGTTTTCTTCTCAGCAGTCAGCCTGGTGCTCAGAGGGAAACCCCAGGGTCCGCGGAGCATCAGGTTCTGAGCATGTGAACACTCTGCTGAAGGACCCCAGATTGCAGACCCAGGGGCCAGTGTCAACGGAGAGGATGTAATTAATGAGCCGCGGTTTCATCACTTTAATGTCCACATTGGTGGAACATTATACCATGATGACCTGATCATTGAGTGGAGCTGTGTTCTTCTTTGAAGCTCTCTAGCTCCATCCTGGCTCCTCTATGACTCTGTGGTGCTCATCAGCATCCTTCATAAGGTCCGCTCTTCAAAAGTGCAGTGACTGTTCCCCTCCCAGGGAGGGTTCTAGAGGCTGAATGTCCCTGCACAGCACATATAAGGAGATACTGCCCGCAGTGGAGATTTGCACATTACTCAGGGAGAAAGCCTCAACAATGCCCATGTCAATGGCAGTAATATGAAAAGCACATCTTTTGTGTGGCCCAGGATTGTAATCCTTTGGGGTGACAGAGAAAGACATTTTTAAGAATCCACAATTTGGAAAAAAAGATTCAACAGTCTGGGCTGTTGAGCCTAATGTAGTAAAATCAGAAGGAGAGAATGTAAAGTTGAGGAAGCAGGTCCAAAGAGAACGCCTTTGCAGTGTGAGAAGGCGGAAGGTGTGGCTGAGCCACTGCAGGTGAGCGCGTATGGAACCGGGCGGCTGAGGAGTGCACGGCATCAGATGGTCCCTGTTGATGGGGTTACCAGACGCACACTTGTCTTAGGACTTCAGTGAATAGAGGTCATTTCACATTAAGGTAGGTAGGTAGGTAGATAGGAGATGACTTTCTCTGTACAGAGCAATGTGTATGGGGTTTTGGGAGCTATTATGGAGCATCTATGGCTTCTTCCTAACCCAGCTATAATCTAACTCATGATTTCAATAGACTAGTATTTATTGAGCATTTATTATGAGCCAGGCACTATTATAACCATACTGACTGAATTAAGCCATCTAACAAGCTATTAAAGGACCTAATACTACTTATCACACTGTTTATAGTGAAGGAACAGAGACACCAAGAGGCTAACAACGTCACACAGCCTGCTTTGCTGGCTCCAGAGCCAACATTCTTGACCACTAGGTATTAATGGAGTGCCACTTATAGAGCACAGGCCTTGTTCTTATGGAAACAGGAACCCAGTGTCTGGTTCCAAAGGAACTCACAGCAAAGTGCTTGTCTTTCCCCAGCTGGGCATTCAGAAGCAGGTGATTGATGGCTTCCTTGTCGTTACAGGAAGAAGGAGCAGGATCCTGACTTCCATAGTGTGATGACAATGTGATGTAGGAACATGGACTTTCTGACCAAGAGGAGGGCTCACGTCTTCATGTATTAGCAATCGTATTGTTTATCAGCAAATCATGGTGTTCGTTCAGTGTCTCAGAAGCCTATCATCCCTCATTAGCTGGGGACGCTCTCTTTCATTCTAATGGAGTGAGAGAAGCCCACTCCTGCTCACCTTGGCGATGGTGTCTGCCAGTTTATTTCTGCAGTAACTCACTTTCTCAGCCTTCGCTATCAGCTGGACGAGGCACTAATGAGGTGCTCAAGGGCCCATAACGAGCACCGGCGTCTTCAGGCCATCCAGCCCCAGGAAAGCTGCTTGTTTCCAGCTCCGTCTGTGACAGGTGAGGGGAGGCAGGTGTCTTCTGATGGATGTGCTGTCAGAGGACATCTGAAGTTGCCTGCTGTGGGCTGGAAGGAGACTTCATGTGGCCTTTGGAAAAGCATCACTGGCTTTGAGATAGCAGTGGATTTCCTGGGTTAACCTGTAGCGGCTTTAAGAAAGAGACTTGGTACCAAGTTGTTTTTTAAGGGTTGAATTTATAGAGAAGATCTGCTAGAGAGCCGGAGCCGAGCCAGTGTTGGAATCCAACTCCACCTGACTCCCAAGTCTTCCATGATGAATGGCACCATCCACTGGCACCCGTATGGTCACAGATGGATCCTGTAGGGGTCGGGAATGCATGCCTTCACTTCTGATGGTGTTTAATTGAGTATGCATAGATTATGTTCTAAGTGTCATGTGGGGTGGTAGTGATGGACAAGGTCCTGGTCTCCTAGACCTGCCGTTTTTAGGATAAGGAGAGATCAGCAGAGTAATCAATGAGCACACCTACCTGGGTGAGAGCAGCAGAGCCTGACAGAGTCCACTGCCGCCCGTGGGCTAGAACTGGGCGGGAAGAGGCAGATCTCGGGGAAGGAAGCCTGAGCACCCCGGGCCCCTGAGCACTGCCATTTTGGCTGGGAGGGTGTCCTCCACACAGGTCGTCAGTGCATGTTTTCTAAGAGTGTTCAGGTCACTCGACAGATGCTTTGGAGGGTATTGACGTGAGAGAGAGAGAACCCAGGCTCCCCAGAAGGGCCAGGTGTCTCTCTGAATTGCTATCATATCATTGTGGTGATTGTTATTGTTAAATAACTAGAAGGTAATTTAAGAATTACCTTCAAGTGAAGCAGACAAATACCATTCCTGTATGGTACAAATAAAAAGAGAAATGAATGAGAAGGTAGACCTCATTCTATACAACTTCCTGGCTGTATCACAGGAGACACACACACACACCTGCTCTGGTACTAGAGTTTAATAAACTGAGCAGGAGTGGGGTGGCCAGGAGTGATGGAGAGGAGGAGGGGCCTTAGCTCGACTTTCTGTCACGCCAGAAAATGAGTCTTTGTTCTAGAAACTTGCTCACAGTTGGAAAAGGACTTTCCCCATCCACCTATGTGCTGCCCCTATGCAAATATGCATACACACAAGAGGCTCCTGCTTCTTGGGCCCCCAGGAGACAAGCCCTGAGCAGTCCTCTGTCCCCAGCTCTCTGGCATCACTGAAAATTTGTCTGCACTCTGCCTCTTGGATGTGAACTTAAGCCCATAAATTCACAAGCTGCTATGACTGGAAGACTTCCTTGGCCCTGGACTGAAATAAACCCTTAAGACAGTGGTGTGATGGTCCCATAATTTAAAATCTCCTGAGCACAGTGTGATTATAGGGAGACCTGATGTTGTAGGTCAAGGTCCTGTCTCAGGCCTTGCTATCTGGGTATCTCAGGCCCCTGATAGCCATTCCTGGTAGCTCCTGTATCTGCACTCATAACCTCTCTTCAGATGCCTGGATAAACTTCTTGGCAAGCGTCACTAAGCTTAGTATACCTTCAGCTGCCACCAGCCCTGAGGCCAGGGGTGCTGTCTGCTCCCATCTGCAACCTGGAGAAGAGCTCTCCCCGTCTCGCTCTAGCTGCCTACCTGGCCCCTCTCCAGTGTCGTTAGCAAATGTCTTGATTGACTTTCTTTTCTCACAGTCTGCAAAAGTTTCCCTGGGGGAAAATGTCATGACTTGAACCCGTGGTAACTCAAATCATGTTCTGGGTTATGGTTACTTGCACTTGGCTCAGAATAAACTATTTCCTTACTTCTTTTCAGGCAGATCATTCTACTTTTACATTTCCTTATGGCAAGAACCCCGTTCAGTATTTTCTCTTGTATCTCACTTGACCCTTCAAATCCATCCATCTGTGGGTCAGACTCTAACATCATTCACATTTCCCAGAGCCAAGAGATGACTGGGCCAAGTAATTTTGGATAGTTCCAGAGGTCGCGGGTCTGAAAGTTAGTCACATTGGCCTCATATTAAGTTGTCTGCAGCCCGCTCCTTCCCTGGGCTGTTTGGGGAGCGTATTTCCTCATCTTTCCTCGCTTTGGTAGCAGCCCAGATTTCCTGGCTCATAAGGCCTTTCCCTACCCTAGAGCAGCGCAGCCGGGGGCTTCTTGCTCCTGCCTCCGGCCCTCTGCTTGTCCATTTTCCCTCTCTTTAGCCCACCTGAAAGACACCTGCGACTGCACTGAGCCCACCTGAAAAAGGCAGGATCAGTGTCTGCTGATGAGGAACCTCAGTCTGGTCTGCAGTCTCAATCCTCAGGGCCTGGAAACAGCATTCACAGCTCACAGGAAAGGAGGTAAAAACTCTGGGTGGGGGCCAGAGGGCATTATTCTTCATGTCACAAGGAGGTGACATAAGAAGTCTCTGGAATTCCAGGGGCAAGCAGAGTGAAAGAAGGATCAGATTCTGCTAAAGTTGGAAAAAGTGCACAAATGCCCCTGGGCTTCCAGCCTAACCGCTGGCCACCTGCAGGGTGCCCACCAATTGCATCCCAAAGCCCACGAGTACTACAGATGCACACCACAAAGAGCAGGCCCGGCTCTGTCAAATGTCAGCTACAGCTGAGTCTTGAGCCAGGCCAAAGTGAGCTTCCTGCATACTCCCTAAATACACGTTGTTCTCACCTGTGTAAAAACAATCACTGTGTTGAAGAGAAAAGTCTCCTAACAGAATCCACAAACACCCAGGCACTGTTCTGAGGGGCTGGCCTGCCACGTTGCTGCTCCATGGCCACCTGAAGTGTGCCCTTCAGGTGTCTGCTCTGCAGCTTCCTTCAATGCCCATGTGCCATTTGTGCCAGTGCGATGGTCAAGAGAGGTTTTGACATTTCTGTAGAAGAGGCCAGTAGCACCTTACAACAGTGTGTAAAAGGAGCCCAGGGATATCTGAACCAGCTCAGCCCTGGCCCCTACCCAGGGGTGAGGTAAAAAATGGCTTTATTCAAATCACTTTGGAAATTTTCACCTAGTGCAGTGAATGGACCTTGCAGCCTGTCATCTGAGCAGCCTGATGAGGGCCTCATGTCCTACTATGACATTGCACCCAGTGGCTTGCTCATCCACCCGGACATCCAGTGCTGGGCCATAGACTGGTGACTTGAACGCTCACTGATCAACTGAGTGTACAGAGTTTGTTGTCCTCTATGGCAGTCCTGTGAAGCTGGTGGAATGAGCACTATTGGTATCTTAAGAGGACTTTGTGGCTAAGTGGGTGACTGTGCAGGCCCCAGAGTTAGTGACCAGGCCTGGAATCAGGGCCCCCGTGCTGAATGCAGAGGCTGAGGTGGCTGCAGGAGCTGACTCCGGAGCCACGTGGCTGAGTACAGACCTCCCAGTACACGCATCATCTGTGTTGAATCGTCCACCCTTGGCGTTCATCAGTGTCCTTGTCTGTCACCTGAGGGTGGTGATGTCACCTGCCCCCTCTGTGTGAGGATTAATGAGCTAACACAGAG
Source organism: Marmota marmota marmota (assembly GCF_001458135.2). Classification (NCBI taxonomy): domain Eukaryota; kingdom Metazoa; phylum Chordata; class Mammalia; order Rodentia; family Sciuridae; genus Marmota; species Marmota marmota. The sequence continues at coordinate 473,730 of NW_026004834.1, read as the reverse complement.
AACCATGCAACAACCCAATCAATCATTGGGCAAGGGAATGGTCTTTGGACTAATAGGTGGAATCCCAATACTCTCAATTAAGTAGCACCAAGTCTGCTTCTCTGATTGATGTTTTGTGTTCTGTCCCTACTGAACAGACACTTATCAGAAGAAGATATACAAGTGATCAACAAGTATATGAAAAAGTGTTCAACATCTCTAGTAATTAGAGAAATGCAAATGAAGACTACTCTAAGATTTCATCTCACCCCAGTCAGAAGGGCAATTATCAAGAATACAAGCAATAATAAGTGTTGGCAAGGATGTGGGGAAATGGGTACACTCATCATTGCTGGTGGCACTGCAAATTGGTGCAACCACTTTGGAAAGCAGTATGGAGATTCCTCAGAAAACTTGGAATGAAACCACCATTTGACCCAGTAAACCCACTTGTGCATCTATACTTAAAATCAGTACACAATAGTGACATAGCCACTCCAATGTTTATAGCAGCTTAAATTCACAATAGGTAAACTGTGGAACCAACCTAGATGCCCATCAATAGATGAATGGACAAAGAAACTGTCTTTGGAATGGAATATTACTCAGCATTAAAAGAGAATGAAATCACGGCATTTTCAGGTAAATGGATGGAGTTGGAGAATATTATGCTAAGCAAAGTAAGCCAATCTTAAAAAACCAAAGGCCAAATATTTTCTCTGATAAGTGGATACTGATCTATGATGGGGGGAGGCATGGGAGGAATGGAGGATTGGGAAAAGGGGAAGGTGAAGAAGGGGTTAGGGGGTAGGAAAGATGCTGGAATGAGATGGACATCATTACCCTATATCCATGTATAATTGTACGAATGGTGCATTTCTATACCATGTACAACCAGAGAAGTGATATGTTGCACTCTATTTGTGTACAATTAATTGTAATGCATTCTGCTGTCATGTACAACTAAGTAGAACAAATAAAAATCACCATCATCATCATAACAATAATAATAAAATGAAATCTAAAATAAAAAAAGATTGAGCAACAGTGGTATAGTAAGTGCTCTGTAGACATGGACACTTGCTCTTTGCCAGCAGCTTCTCCCCTGTCTGATGGCTTTTTCAGAGTGATTAGACTTGGTAAAGTGAGATTTGCCTGTCTAGCCTCATGTCATCCTCCTCTCTAGCCACATTCCTCATTGGGAACAAACCTTCCCACTGTCCTTGTGGGGATGGGTCCAGTTTGGCCAGTCAGCACTTCAAGTCTCTGACCAAAGTGATCAATTAAAAAAGTGGGATGCAAACCAGGTCTTACCATCCAAAGATTTTGCAAAGACTTTGCTAAGAGTTTGCTAAAATTCTAAGGCAATGGATTTCTGGCTTGACATGTTCTGATTCAGAGGCTGCCAAGGAACCACCAGGGGAGACAAGACTCCAAGGAGAGTCTAAAAAATGTGAAGCAGAGAACAAGAAGGAAGGGCTATGAAAACCTGAGCACGTTGTTCATAGCCAGGATTAGAGGATGCATTCAGCTCAGAGTTGAAGCCAATCATATCTAATCTAATTCTGATTCTAATCCCAGAATGGTCTTCCTACTTACTGTCCTTAACATAAATAGATCTCCAGTATAACCCAGTACAAGTGGTCATTCACAAGGAGTGAGAGCTGAGGTCCATTTGTTGGCCCAGATCCCTGAGGATTCATTACCTTAGAAGGAAGCTGGGCGTGGGTACAGATGACTGACAGGCAGCAGCCAGAAGAGGAAAGGAGCAGCCATGGCCACATGGACTTGGTAAGAAAAGAAGCTGCCCCCGGTGCCACATTAGAGGACTCCTGTGTGCAAGGATGTTCCCAGAACATAAGACCTTCATGGAGGACACCAGGAAGAGAAAGGGATACACAAATTAGTGGTGAAACCACAAAGTCCCTGATAGTAACAAAAGGCTAGAAATTCACTCCAGAAATCTAACGTATAGCATGAGGACTATAATTAATGACATTGTATTCCATGCTAGAAATGTGCTGAGAGGTAATATTTTAGTATTCTAGATATATGAAGGAAAGAAAGACAACCAGGTGAGGTGACAGATCTGTTAATTTGCTTGACTGCATAGTCACTGTGTACATGTGCATCAAAACATCATGTGGTACAACTTACATATACACAACACAAATAAGAACAAATGGAGAATTAGTCATACCTGGCCATCAGGAAATCAGACAATCTCTAATTAGGAGTGATAAGAGTCTAAATTATTGTTGTAAAGAAAGAAATAGTGCCAAACACTTAAAATGCTACAACTAGAAAATTACTGTTTGTGAAATTCTTTTGAGAAGTATCAGTTTGGATCAAGTTTGATTGTTTCAGTTTTAATAATTATTGTAAGACTAGGGGGATATATAAGGGAGTAAAGTAATTCCCAATCTAGTCTCAGGAAGCAGGCTGATGGTCACATGGAGATCTTGGGGACTTAAAGGGGAGGAACTGTGTTTTCTGTGGAGGTTAATCTTACAAAGATGTCCTGGGCAAGGGAACAGTTTTTGGACTAATAGGTGGAATCCCCAATACTCTCAATTAAATAGCATCAAGTCTGCTTCTCTGATTGATGTTTCCTGTTCTGTCCCTACAGAGGCTTTTGTTTTTAGTTCCTGCTTATCTGTTTCTACCAGCACTTCATAGAATACTCTGTTCATATAATGATCTTGAACATTATTCCTGCATTCCACCACTGTTAGTTAAATTCTACCTGCACACAATCATCAGGGTTATGGTGGTCTATTACTGGTGTAAATCTAGATTTCTCATATGGGAGATTGAGAGTATGGAACAATTATAATTCTCCATAACACTGGTGAGTGTTGTGGGTTTTACTTCCCACGTTGTTCAGGACAAGAATTTTATTCCCAGAAGTTGCAGATAACCTTTCCCATGGTGGAATGAACTCAAAATCAAATAAGAGAACACATTCTATGGACTTATTTCTTGATACTCTGGGTCCTTGGGCACCAAGCCTGCCTCCAGGAGCCATTGGAGACTGGCTCTGCTTTCAATTGCTGAGTCTTTATGGAAGTACTCACTAGAGTGTAAATTTGGAAATTCAGTGTCTTGGCTGCGGCCAACATTACCAGGCTTCCAGCAGGTGTTTCTAACTTGGTCCTTCTCTTCCATAGAAGTCTGGAAAGCAATCCTGCAGATCTCCTTATTCCTGTGATTAATTTCCTATGCAAATCTCTCTGGAATACCTAAGCTTGTTCCAGCATGTGTGCCCATGGTTCAGTGAATCCAGAGGTGGAGAAAGCTTCCTAGCTCCATATGTCCAGCTTTAACCAGACAAAGAGGTCTTAATCCCTTCTGGGCCATCATTTGATGCATTAGCATTGCCTGGATCCTGTCCTAAGCTAACATGTGTTGGTGCTATTTTTTAATCTCCAAAAGTCAGGCATAAAATGCTTGAAATGAAAGAGCTCATGAAATGTGATACGTATCTGGCCAAGATGGAATAACAGGAACCAAAATTTACATCCCAAAGGCAACAACTTAAAAGTAGACCAAGTACATAAAACAATGGTTTTTAGACATTGCTGTAGGCAGGGTCCTGTGCTGACCATTGGATCAGGGAAAGCACTTTAATTGGGCTCTCTGACCCACGTCCTAGTGCACTTCCTGGAGAACGTTTCAGGGCCCAGCACAGGGAGGGAATCCCAGCAGAGCCTGGCATTTCCCAGAGCTGAGAAGAGAGAGATAGAAGTTCAAAAAGAGCTCCCTCTCTTGGAAAGGCAGAATTAATACGATTAACAGGGCCATGTTACCAAAAGTGATCCGCAGATTCAAAGCACTCCTTTCAAGATACCAATGGCATTCTTCACAGAACTAGAAGAAACAGTCCTGCAATTCATGTGGAGAATAAAAAACCCAGAAGAGCCAATGCAGTCCCGAGCACTAGAGGTTCACACTCACTGCAGAGCCTTTGTAACCAAAAACACGGTGCAGCCTAAAACCAGCCATGCAGACCAATGGAATACACCAGAAGACACAGAAACAAACCCTCTCGGACAGTCGTCTGATGCTTGGCAAGGATTATTAAAATAAAAGTGATCACACTTCGTCTGAGCTGATACTTCTCAAAACTACCTTCCAGTTAGAATGACAGTCATCAAGAATACAAATTTTAATAAAGGATTGGAGGAAAAAAGGAACACCAACACCCTGTTGGTGGACTGTAAATTGCTACAACCATTTTGAGGGCATTCCTCGGAAGACTAGGAATGGAGCCACCATATGATCCAGCTGTTCAGCTCCTCAATAAGCATGCAGAAGAGTTAGAGTCAGCACACTGTGTTGGGACGTGGATACACCTGTTTATTTACAGCAGCACAGTTCACCATGGCTGACCTGTGGACCCAGGCTGGGTGCCCACCAACAGACAAATGGATAAAGAAAATGTGGTGTATAGAGACAATGGAGTTGTACTCAACCACCAAGAAGAAGGAAATGTGTCTTTTGTTGGTAAATGGATAGAACCCAAAGCATTACACTAAGTGAAACCACAGCCTCGGACAGTCAAGGGTTGTACGTTTTCTCTCATATAGATGGGAGGGCAAAGAAAAAAGGAAAGAAGGGGAATCTTATGAACATGGGAAGCATCAGACATAGATGCAGGTGACTGTGAGGAGGGAGAGAGGGAAAGAGGAGGTTCCTGGTACCACAGGCCAGTCACTCTGTGTGTGCGCATGAAGACGTCCCGGTGACCTCCACCATGGTGTGTAAGTTGAGTGCACCAAGGCCAATAACAGGGAAAGGACTGGGGTCTGAGAGGTCAAGGCACCAGAGTCCACAGGCTGTGGAGGTGTCTGCTCTTCTGTCCTGGTCCACCCCACCAGAAAGACCTTCAGAATCAACCAAGGGATCAAGAATGGCCTCGTTGAACTGAAACCCTGTGATGATCTTGTGGCTGGCTCCAACTCAAGTTGGCCTGTTTGATACTATATTTTATATTCTTCTCAACCTCACTTCTTGCCCACCAAAACCTGGATTTGCCTTCTCACAAGGAAAGAAGTCCCCCTGATCCAGTCTGCAGATGTGAACTTGGCACCCAGTTAGCAAATGGGACTCAAGGGAGGCTCAGGGAAGTGTTTTCTGGTTGACAGTGTGAGCCTTGGCCATGAGTCTGCCTCTAGGATCTGAGAGGACAAGGCACCAGGACAAGGCTTTGCACCAGAGCTCTGTGGCCGTGTCTTGCAGCCAGAGGCAACACGTTCAAAAAGACAGCAGAAGTTCTCAGGGTGACAAAATGCAGAGATAGGAAGTGACATCCCTGAACTGTGGAACTAATCAGGAGCCTCCTCTCTTCTTGCTGTGTGAGAAAATCTGTGGTCATCACTGTGTCTTCCATAGTCAGAGGAAAGGACAAAGCCTGGGGGTCAGAGCAGCTTCTCAGTGGACAGCCAACAGAAACCGCGAAGATCCTTGAGGCCAGGTGTGGATTGCTGGATATGGGAGAATCCCTGAGTGCCTGGACCTACGGGCCTGAGAGATCCCCTTTGTGTTCCAGGACCAGGTTCTGAATGTGAGACAGGAGAAGCTGCCTTAGGTGACAAGCTTCAGGATCCATGTGGAGACAGGTGGTGGTGAGATGTTGCTGAGCAACAGGCACATCACACACCCAGAACCTGAACCCTCTCCAATACTCCAGCTAAGTCCTCTGCCACTAGGAGGAGGCAAGGAGCCCGTTCAGGTGTGGTCTCTGAAGCTGCAGGGGTATGCAGGCTGGTGTGGCACATGACCTCCTTGCTGACCTGTGAAACTATGATGGCACCCCCACTTGGATAGCAGCTGGCTCATTGCTTTGGAGGTCATTCTAGAAGTGAACCTGCAATCTCTTGCTCCCCAGCATTTTTTAGCACCAGCAACTTACTTTTTATAATGGTATTTCCACAACTAGTATTTCAGAGAGACTGGTGAGAGCCTCACTGCAAATACTCTGAAGAGGGAGAGGAGAAAATAAAGATAAAACTTCTCTAAGCACCATAAAGAGCTAAGTGATCCGTGCCCCACCCCCAACACACACGCTTGACTTTAGAATGGTTGTGGGCTCAAGAAATGGAGTGTTTGAGTCAGCAGATTCCTCAGTGTGTGGGCTTAACCAGAGTGCAGAACAGGGTGGCCTGGGGGCTGAGGTTCTGGTTTTCCAGACAGAATAGAAGTGCAAATGGAGTTGTATGTGTGTGGCCACCTTTGTTCTCCAGTCTTGGTATCAAAGACTGAATGAGAGGCTTTATTTATAGAGCTTATCTCTATAAATAAAGTCCTTAGCTTCTGGTGTTGTAATCTGAGAGTGCCTGGCTGGGCTGATGGCCACCCTGCCCATCTTCCCTGTTAGGAAGCTCATCAGATCAAAAAGAACCATAATAATAATAGGAGTGGGAGAGAACAGAGCCAGGCTGTGTGAGAAGAGCATTCAATGGGGGCCATGAGCCAACGTGGGGAGTGCCCATAGGCCTGCTTTAAGATGTCTGTGACATTGAAGCTGCATAGTTAGGCAGTAAAGACTCCTTATACACAGCAGCATTGACTTCAGCGATAACATGGAAGCACAGTGGAAGGAGAGAGGGGGAAGAGAATACCCCACCAGGTTGGTGAAGCACCAATTCCTGAAGCCAGGTAGCTGTGCGACCTTCTTTTTAGGGTCCCGACTGGGAAGTCCTGGCAGAGCACCCTCTCCACCACTGAGGCTCCAAAGCTCTTGCTTCCAGTGGGTCTCTTTAAATACCAGCAAATAGAACACAGAAGACGCTGCTCTAACAGCCCTCAGGACTTAGCCTGGCTTCATCCCCCCAAGGACGGGCCAGACCCCCAGAGGATGTGCACCTGGAGATAAGAGAGATCACCAAGTTCCCCTGAACCAGCCACTCTCAGAAGAAGCCAGCATTCTATGGATGTTTTTTGGCGGGGCATTCAAAGGTGACTACCTGCAGGGGACAGGGAAGGTCTTGATATTTTCCTCAACCTGGAATGCTCTCAGTGACATTTTGCATGAATTAGCTCTCTTCACTCTCTCAGTGACATCATAAATGACTTTAGACTTGGTCACTGTTTTGCAGGTTTGGGCCCATGGCTTCTGTGATGCACCAGGTAAGGAAGGGCTTGGGCCTGGAGTGTGCTCAGCTCGCTGGCTCCATGCCCACCCCAAGCAACCATGTGACCCCCTACGCAGGCTCCTTGCCCAGGAGGAGACAGGCCAGGGCCTGTGGTCCCAGCGCTCCCTGCTGGGTCTGAGCTTTGCTTACAACCTTGATTCCCAAAACCAAGATGGAGTTGAAATGAGGAGGATCTGGTGTCTGCTGCCCCTTCTTGAAGGACCAGGAAGCCCTGCACGGAGATTTCTTTTGCCCTCCTGTCCACAGCCAGCATTTGCCTCACTTCCCTGGGGAGCTGTGATGGTCACCAAGAGGTGTCCAGTGAGACTTTGAGTGGAGGCTAATATCTGCAGCAGGAGGAAACACCAAGACAACTCTGTGTCCTGGATTTCACTGGAGCCTCTCAAGTTAGGAGGATCCTGATATTGAGAAGGAGCCACAGTACCTGATGTGCAGCCACAGAGATGAGAAGACATTAGAGGCACTCAGCTGCCCACGGAATGTGGACTGTGGCATCCAGTCACATTCCCAAAGCTCCTTGGACTCAAGGGAAATGAATGCCCTTCAGGAATGTCATGGTGGCTCAGTTAGCTCAAGGTGGGGACTGAAAGATTGGGGAGTGGAAGGTTCTCTGAGGCCATTTGGTGTATGGGTAGCACAGGCAGGAACCCTAACCTCTCCAAGCACGTCATTGTCTGTGAGATGAAAACAGTGATCTGCATTTTTCTATCTCACAAGATGATGCTGAGAAAAAATAAATGAACATCATCAATGTGACCTCTTTTAGTAGAAAAAGCTAAGCTGAAAAATGAATAAAGCTATTTTCCTACGAATATAAGCCTCCACTTTCTGTGTTACTAATTGAAGACAGGGAAACTGTGAAGATTTTATTTTCTGAACTTGGAATTGAAATCTTTAACTGTATTGGTCATGGGCAGTGGTTAATAACATTTTTAAAAAATGGAAAAAATGATTTCTTGCTGAAAATATGAAATTACCAGATCTTATATCTTTCCTCATGCACCTGTGGTAAGTATTTTCTAGCTAATACTGATGGAATGATATTTTGGAAATTGAGCAACAGATATTGTCAATGAAACTATAAATTCTCACTGTAAAGTGTTAGTCTACAATTGAGTTGTTTTCTAATGTCTGTTTAATATGTGCAGCTTTAATGCAATATGTCCTCTAGAACTAAATTGCAAATAGAAGGTAAATTGGATGAATTGATAGTTTTAGGCCATAAAACCCCCTTTCCTGCTGTGCTTTCCTGGGGCCCTCAGATCTGTCATAGGGACTGTCCACCTCTGTGCATGAATGTGGAGGCCATACTTGGAGGGTTATTGGGTGGAGGGGATGATGGAACCATCTTCTCAATAGCTTTCCTATCTTTGCATCGCTCTCTGAACACAGATTAATTTTTTAATGCCATGATTCTTTACTCTGAATATCCAGCACCAAGATCTGCATCATTTTTGAAATAATCTTTACTGCTAAATCAACCAAAATCTCTTTTAAAGCATACACACAGTTACTACTCTTTAAAATCAATTTATTCTTTGAGTCAAAAAAAATGCTGTAAGTTGTTCTTTTTAGGAATGCTTTAATTGGAAGGTGAAATCAAGCAATTATTGAAAGTTTTAAAGATCATTTCAGCAAACTTTTTCTTTTGAAAGTAAATTAGGAAATATTTTGGTGTAAACATTAATTACAGTGTTTTAAGTGATTGTGATAAAATTGCAATTAAAAATAAAACATGCTTGTAATTTAGAGGTTCATTTTTCTTACACCTATTTCACCTTTGGTGCTTTTTACTTAGTGGCACCTTAAGGATCAGAGACAAGAGTTCTTGGTGTCACTTTAGAATATCCTCCATCTGTCTAGCTCCATCTTCACCAAAAAGACAGTGAATTTCCAGTGTGGCTGGTCCACAGCAAATGCCAGGCATGGACTGCTTCTCTCTCCTCACTCTCTTCTCGAGTCTCCACCAGAGATAAGAGAATGATTCCCTGGGAGGTTCTTCAAATTCCTAAAGAGATGAGATTCCCAGAGACCTTTAAGACCCTGGCTAATGGAGAGAGCTTGTCCCTCTCAGTCTTCATGTCCCAAAAGTGATCAGCAGTGGGCATGTGCAGCTGAGATGGCACCCAGCATGTCTCCCTGCCTCTTCCCCAGTCTGCCCCCAGTGCATGGGGAACACTTCTTCTCAGACGCTCTTTTAATGTCCATCACAGGTCCCTGTGCCTTTTTCTTGGCAGCAAGTTCATCTGTGCAATTGACTGTCTACTGTAGACCATGACAGAGAATTGTATTTTTCTATTTTTATGAAAGCAGGCAGCTTTTGACACTTAGAAATTCCATTTCAGCTACTGTAAGTAGGCACCAAATTGCTGTCTACTTACTGTAATTATGGACAATTCTAAAACTTTTACACATTTTCAGAGTTTTAGTGAATCACTTTAAGAAGATATCAGGAGCATTATGTCTCTCTAGTGGGATGGGATTATAATGCATTTTCCCCCAAGTACCTTCAGCCAGCACTGTGTGGCTTCATCTGTATTGAATTTCTAACATATCATAGTTCAAATGATATCTTGGGTGATGGCTGATTAGTTGCCCTTGGAAATGACTTGGATGCATGGCCTAATTTTTTAAAAAGCTTTAAGAAGGGTCACAGCAAAATTCAGTTGTAGGACATGAAATAAACTATGTGTACTTTCCTGCCCTTCTTGAACTGTTTTGTTTGTTTGTCATGTTACTGGGATGTGGATCATTATTAATGACAGTCCAGTGTATCTCAAGTATGGATTAAGGTTACAGAGCACTGGGGCTTATTTTTTCTAATTATATACACTTAAAGAATGCTTTGGAATTAACATTTCTGTGATAAAATTTGCAAATGTGAAGAAGAGTTGACACAACAAATATTTTGATTTTTTTATTGGAATTTTGTTCAATTCAGTAACACTTAGACATTTATGATCCCAAGGATTTTTCCATAACTGTCTGGTCATTGGATAAAATGGTGGTGTCTGTCCAGCCAAACCTGCAGTCCCAGTGGCCGGTTGTGTTTGCAGAGGGCCCCTGATCAAGTTGTAGATGATGATCAGGGAACCTTGCCAGAAGACCAAGAGGAAGAGTGTTCTTTCTGTGGGTAAAGGAAGCATCAAGGTCATGTTTGCACTGGGCAATGAGGAGGAGCACTGAGGAGGCAGCAATGACATCGAGGGCATGAACCGGGAATACAAAGATCACCTGAGCAATTCCATAGAGTGGGAAGGGATCCAGGGGCGAGAGGTCCAGGAGTGGCTCCAGCGTGGGGGCCCCACTGGCCCAGAGGACAGGACCAACAGGAGCACAACCCTGCCACTGCCTGGGGAGGGAAAGGACAAGAAGCTGCTCAAGAGTGGTGGTTCAGACGCCTTCACCAGCTTCCCCACCCAGGGGAAGTTTCCAGAATCCAGTAACCCTAGTGACCTTACAGTGGCCTCAAGGGGCTTGACAGACGTGGAGATTGGCATGTACGCCCTGCTCTGTGTCTTCTGCCTGGCCATCCTGGTCTTTCTGATCAACTGTGTGGTGTTTGCCTGGAAGTACAGACACAAAAGGCTTGTGGTGAGCGAGCAGGGCAACATCCCCCACTCCCACGACTGGGTCTGGCTTGGGAACGAGGTGGAGCTTTTGGAGAACCCAGTGGACATCACACTTCCCTCGGAGGAGTGCACGACCATGATAGATAGGGGTCTGCAGTTCGAGGAGAGGAACTTCCTGCTGAATGGAGGTTCCCAGAAGCCCTTCCACAGTCAGCTACTCAGACCTTCTGACTATGTCTATGAGAAAGAGATGAAAAACGAACCTGTAAACTCTTCTGGCCCAAAGAGGAAGAGGGTCAAGTTTACTTCCTACACCACTATCCTCCCCGAGGATGGGGGCCCATACACCAACTCCATCCTGTTTGACAGTGATGACAGCATCAAGTGGGTCTGCCAGGACATGGGGCTGGGGGCTCCCAGGACTTGAAATACTGTGTTATATTTGAATTCTCTGATGCACCTTCTGTTTTTCAAACAGCTGGAGCCATGAGCTTGTTCAGCAACAGAGGGTGATTTAATAAGGATTTATTTGTTGAAGCCTGGTGTGAGGGGGCAGGGGGCAGGGTCCTCTTCTAAGCACATGGAAGTGGTCTGAAGAGTTAGTGCAGCTTGTGTGTAAGCCAGGATGAGCACCTGGAATGGCCCCTGTAGTACTGCTTCAGTACTGGGTCAGTACTCATGCACCACCTGATACTCGTTCATTACCAGTGCACCGAGTTCTCCACCAAGGACTTTATCCACCAGCTCAGGACAAACAGTTGTTTAGAACTGGGAGGAGTTTGATGGTTAATTTTCCTATAGTTTGACATCAGTCAGATGCAGTGGACAATTCTTACTCTGGGCCTAAGAACTCTTCTGTGACAGGTGAGTGAATGTGGCCACCCTTTTTGGTGATGGGCTCCACATTGTTTTTATGCACATTTATACCAATGCCTGTTGTTGTTTTGTTTTGGGGGAGAGTTGTTTATTGTTTTGTTTTTGACTTCTGGGAGGCTTTTTGAAACATACATGGTTTCTCTCATTTAACTGATATTTGCTTGGATGAGACAGGAGTTGGGCTCCCTGGAACCAGCCTTGGCCACATCCAGATTGAATTCCCAGGGCCCTTCTCTGCTTCACCCTACGGTTTATGGATACAAAGTAACTGAATCCTCATTTTCTGTAGCCCATGTTTTCTCATTGACACATCTTAAATCAGCATTGCATGGCAGATTTTTTTTAAAAAAAATATTAACTTTCAATGAAAAAGATTCACATGAATTTTGCAAAAATTGGGGAATATATGTGAACCACAAAAAAAATTTTGTTTTAAATACATAGGAGCTAAAAATCCAAGTGGGATATTATAGAGTCCACTCCTAAGGGGAAAGGGCCCACTTAAAACAACTAGTCACATAAATGTTTTGTGGAAAACATTTCACTCACTAGACTCAAATATGAAACTGGTGTGGACATTCGTGAAAAGAAGATTCCTTAAAAACAGATATAGACTAAACTGCCATTTTACTCAAGAAGAATAGAGAAAGCACCAATGAGATTGTGTTTAGCAGGATGGAAATCCATCTATTCAGTGACCAGGAAAACATTCACATCTGTGCTTCTGGCCAAGAGAAAACATCACAGAATATGTCCTGAGATAGGAAAGCAATGAGCACACTCAATACAGTCATGAAAATAAATGGCCACTCTAAACCTCAAGATACAGTTGTCAGGAAATCAAGGGTCAGAAAAAGAAGGGGAGGAAGAAAAAAATCAGTCTCTAATTATTTTTGAAAAAATAAACAGCGGTTAAAACAGTGGTATGAAATGGAGTTAGAGCAAGCTTCTGAATAAGAGAACGAGACAGCTTGTCAATAAAATAAATTGAAATGGCTGCAAACAGATACTGGACATCGTAGCTTCCTTGGGAACATCTTTTAGCACCAGCGAGGGGTCTCAGGAAGTTTCCCAGAAGAGAGGCCCTTGCAGGGTCTTGACATACCTCACAGAAAAGAAATCCAGGATGTGTCAAAAACAGGCACAGCAAAGATTTATTTAGGAAACAAGGAATGTGCACTTGGGCAGCCTGAAAGTGGATGCTATCTCGAGGATAAGTGCTTTCAGGACCTTGGGCTCTTTTAAGGGATACTTTGTGCTTAGTGACCATGCCAAATGTGTGAGTGGCATCACCTGGTGGGCCCAGTTCTCTTCCTCAGGGAGCACGGTGCTGTGGTTCTCTTAGGGATATCTGGGTGGATGTCATCCTGGCGATAAGGTTTGGAAGGTACCCACATGGTGGCTCCTCCAACATCTCCCCTTTGGCTCTGTTCTGGCAGCACCTGCAGGCATTAGTGACTGGACCCACAGTGCTCCAAGGCTCATGGGCCTCTCAGGAATCCACATCAGGAGGAAAATAGGCTGGGGCCCATAGGTGGGATGGGGCCTCTTAGGGTTAGACTTACAGTTTCTTCTATCTTGTCTCACTTTGAGCCACAACAAGTCTAAGAACTAACTTGGAAAGACAGAGGAGGCATTTGGGGCTCTGCCATGTCTCTGATGGGCTGATAGCTGAGCCGGTCAAAACAGAGGTGTTTGGTTACCCCCTTGTTGCGGTAGACTTCCACAAGGGTGAACCCACCCTCCAAACCCATCTGCCCTGAGGTCTCCACAAGTTGGCAGCCGAGAGGGTCTTCATCTGCTTCCCTCTCATGCACAGGGCTGGAGGGTTTGTGGAGAGCCAGTCGGCCTCACCACAGGTGTTCTCTGGGTCCCTTGCTGTTGGAATGGTGCTTGACAGTCCAGGCCCTGGAGCCTGGGAATCCTTGCAATGGTCTGGGGAAGGAAGCATTTGCAGGATGGGGAGTCTGTGAAGCTGGCTGACTCCTGGAGGAAGGGCGGCTCAGGAGGCCCGAGGAAATCATGCTGCATTTCTCTTTATTATTCTTTTACTTTTAATTGGGTATTTTGTTTATGCCACTATTTTTCAAAGGATATAGAGGTGAGGTAGCCCCAAACCTACTTATTGGATAAGTCCACAGGTGTGTTAATGGAGCAAAACTAACAACTAGGCCTGTGATTTCTAGAGGCCACTGTCCAGTTCTCCCCACTGTGTCCTGGCTGGACAAACACTACAGAATATATGAATTTTTTTGTATTCAAATTTTTAGCACTCATCAATGATCTCTGTGGATTTGTAAAAGTCAGTGTGTTATGGAAATCTCTCTGCTCTTTGTTTTTAGATTTTTTTTCATAGAGAAAAAAATTAGAATAAAATATGACCTGGGTTTCAGTGTTTATGTTGGACAAGCTTACTCAAGATGATCAGGACACTAGGACTTGCTCGATGGGAAATAAGAACCCAAAAGCTTTAAAGTCCACTAGGGAAATTATCTTCCCACTCCAAGAAAGCAGTAATGACGTCGGTTCCCACACCAGGCAGGCTTCCTGTTCTGTGCCCTGCCTTCAAAATATTATTGCTAATCAAAGTCAGTTTTTCAGATTAAAAAAATAATTCAATATTCAGAATTGTCTTTTTAGGTTCCATTAAACATTTTAATGTACCTAAATATTCCTCCTAAATACAGCACTTTGCAAATAGTGAAATTCCATTTTTCATTATTAAGGTTGGAACTAAAATAACTCACTATTTGATTTCTAGAGAGATCACAGACCCAAGGGTTAAAATTGAAAGAGTAAAGCTTTAAACAGAACCTAGAAATGAAAAATTAGAATCTATTTTGGATTTAACAAAGACTTCTTAATCATGTTTCAAAATTGTTTAAAGTAAAATTATAAAATAATTGCCCTTTATAAAACATTTAAAAATATTTCTGCAGATGAAAGATATAGTTACAAAATGAATGGGCAAACATAAATTGGGAGGAAAATTTGTAGTACATCTCCTAACAAATCGTATACAGATAGGTAATTCTGCTATCGCTCCAGCATAAAAGACAATCTAATTTTTTAAACGTGCAGAAGAAAATGGCTATTGGGGCTGGAGCGTAACTCAGAGGTGGAGCTCGCCTATGGGCACGAGCCCCTGGGCTCCACCCCAGCACTGCAAAAAGAGAAAAAAGGGAAAATTCATGTAAAAACTACAGTGACTTAGCTCTACTTAATTTTTAGAACAACCAACATTTTAAAGTCTGAAAAACACCAAAGTTAGTGAAAATGTGGATCAGCTAAAACTGTCTTATATTGCCAATTAGTTGGCAGTTTTTAAAACAAATTTCTAAAAAATTGTACACATGTTCTATAACTCTATGCAATTCATCCACTTAGCATGAATACAAGGGAAACTATTCATATGTAAATATATGTAACACATGTTTATGTCACACACAGGCCAAGGAAACCTAATGAGGACATTTGTAGCAACTTCAATACCAATAACAAAATACCAACTGGGAATAACTCTAATGCCAATGATGAGGTGGACCATTGCTCAGCTTGGTAGATCTATATAGCAGAATGCCATTCACAGCCCAAATCATGACCTCCTGATTCACCCAGCACAGGGTACCCTCAGAAGTGCTTTATGATGAAAAAGAATCCAGCTGACGCAGCGAAGCAGGGTGGTGCTGGAGCTCAAGATTTGGAGGGAGACAGCAGGCAGGACGCCTGCCTAAGTGTTTCTCATCCTGGTGGGGACCGGCTACCTGTACGTTTGTAGTGATCAACTGCTGTGATCTACATATTTCATCATATGTTAATGACTCCTCAGCTGCAGTACAACTCAAGCATGTCGTGCGACCATCATATGCAGAATCATGGGGAAATAAGTAAATAAAGACCTTTGTATGGTCAGTTATTTTTCAGCCCTTGTGCTTATAACTGGACCAGCGACAAAGTAACTCCTTTTACACTGTATGACACTCAGTGTGCCATGACTCGAGAGTGATCTGAATAGCTCCACCACATTTGTAAAGACGAAAGACAACTTCTCAACAGACATACAGACAGTCCCAGTCTCCATGACGGGTCTTTATGGGGCTCCTAGTCAGGACCCCTCATGGTTCTTAAAATAAAAAGCCTACAGTTCTAAGACACAGAGGGAGCCTGCGGAGAGTGAATCGCAACAGAGGAAGGACTGGAGGGCACATGAAAGAAAATGCCAGACTTGGCAAAAATAATCCACCATTATTCTCAAAAGCAATTGAAGATTAATTATGGAAATTACTTTCACAAGTAAGTTAAAAGAGGGGAAAGAAAAGAGAGGTGAATGGACTCCTCCCCCCCAAAAAAAAGCTTTAAAATGCTAATGAATGCGAAACACAGCTGCTAATGGGCAGACTTGTTCCAAGTTCCTGATAGAAACTTTTTTCTTTTTTTTTCTTTTTAGTGCATTGTAGTTACACATAATGGGGGTTCATTTTCACAAAATCATGCAAGCGTGGAATAGAATTTGGTCCACCGAAGTCCCCAGTACTTCCCCTTTCCCTCCTCTCTGCCCTCCCTTTCCTCTGTTCTCCTGATCTTCCTTCTATTTATTTATAGTCTTTTAAATTAGTGCTTTATAGATAGATATAAATAAGGTGCAATTCACCGTGTGTTACACTCACGTAAGGGCATAGCATGAGTTACTCAATTTCACTCAACATTGTCCTGTTCCTCCTCCCTTCCTGCCAAGCCCCTCCTACTCTAGAGATCTCCTCTGTTTTCACCTCCTTTCCTCTTATTGCAGTCTCACTCATGCATATGAGAGAAAACACTGGACCCTTGGCGTTCTGACTCATTTCACTGAGCTCCATCCATTTACTGGCCAATGCCATAGTTTCATTCTTCTCCGTGGCTGATAAACTCCACTGTGAATATCTGTCACATGTTCTTTATCCATTCATGTGTTTATGGGCATCTAGGTTGATTCCATTGCTTGGCTCTTGTGAGTTGTGCTGCTGCGAACACTGACGTGGCTGCATCTGTATGGTGTGCTGATTTTAGTTATTTTGGAAAAATACTGAGGAGAGGGACAGCTGGGTCATATGGTGGCTAGTCTTTGGAGGAATCTCCATACAGCTTTCCAGAATGGTTGCGCTCATTTGCAGTCCTACTGACAATGTAAGGGTGGGCCTTTCCCCACATCCTTGCCAGCACTCGATGGTTTGTATTCTTGATGACCGCCATTCTGACTGGAGCAAGGACCTCTCCTAAGGTGACCTATGCACCTGCTGCCTCGAGAGGGCATGATGTGGAGGGTGGAAAGCTGGGGATAACAGACAATAAGTGAACATTGAGGACCACAGTGCTTGTCAGGCAAGGTCACCTTTAGAAACCATCTGGACTGTTGAAGGAAAGGTTCCTCCTGACAGAGAAAGAGAGGAAGTGAAGTGGACGCACTCAGTGAAGAAAACCCAGTAAGTGAAGCTCCAGGCAATCGAGGGGCATGTCTCCAGCTGGAAAAGGAGGCCTCACATCCAGAGGAAGCCTCTCCGGCCACGAGGTCCCCAGCCTCTGCAGAGATGTGGACCACCTTTGGCCCTTTACCAAGCACATGCCCCTGTGCATGGGAGGAAAACACTCAGGTGTGGAAGGAGGCCTCCGCCGGACTCGCTGGAGCTGGGAACCTAAGGGAGAAATGGAGTCAGGTGGAGTGGAAGGGGCATTCTATTTTGTGAAAACCATCTTGTCTTCCAAAAGTAAGGCAGCTGTCGGGGACAGAAGAGCGGCCCTATGCACTGAGAGAAAGCTCCCTGACCTGAGAAAAGACACTCAGGGGAGAAGTGAGTCTGTGCTACATTTGAATGTGAGTTTTCCCAAATGGTCCTTAAGAGGACCAGGCAACCCTCTAGATTTCCAGGTCCTGGAGGAGAAGCACTAACCAGCAATGGGTCACCAACTGGTAAAACTAGGAGCTTTTCCTGTCGCCTCTGCAAAATGCATCTCCTTTTATGGAGATTTGTTTTAGGTGCTCTGTCTTGTTCATTCTCTCAGTGGGGGAAGGCGGGGGAGAAACACAACATGTCTCAGGGCAGGTCTCAGCATGTGCCTTCAACACCACTTG
Organism: Marmota marmota marmota; assembly: GCF_001458135.2. Classification (NCBI taxonomy): domain Eukaryota; kingdom Metazoa; phylum Chordata; class Mammalia; order Rodentia; family Sciuridae; genus Marmota; species Marmota marmota. The sequence goes on along the minus strand of NW_026004834.1, from coordinate 456,040 downwards.
AGCATATCATACCCTCCTCTCCCGGCCCAGGATTCATCTAGTTTCAGCAAATGGAAACCAGCAGGCAGTTCAAGGCCAACATTAAGTGCTGTCATTTGTGAACCAAGGGCATACCTCTCTTCCTGCCAGCCCGTGCTGTACTTCAGGACCCCTGGAAGGAGGTGACCTGTGCAGGGTGGCCGGATCTTCTAGGTGCTGGCAGGATGCAGCACCCAGTCTCTGCCTGGTACAGAGCAGGGCTAGGTGACAAAAGTGCTGTGTGAACAGGTCTAAGGTAGCGTCAGATTGCGAAGAAGTAGTCTCAATGACGAATCCAAACACCATCCAAGCACCCCTTTGTGGGCGACTCTGTGGTGCTGGCTCCTCCGTGCTGTTCAGAACGAAGGAGCTGGCATTCCCTTTGCAGTTTTCATTCCAACTTAAACTCTATGAGAAGCATCTGTTGCTGATCATGGCACTGTAGGACAGCCATGATTGACTGGGTTCTATTAATCCATTAAAAAGTCCTGAAGTTTGGCTTCCCCCTAAGAAGATGAAAGCTGCCTGAGAATCTTGGTCTCATATTAACAATAAGATGACAAATTGGTTAATCAACATAACCAAGGATTTTTGAAAGCCAGGATGTCAGTGGACACTGATGAGCTAAATTTCAGAATGAAAAGCCCCACTTAAGAGAGTGGGAGACACAGCCTTTGATAAAGCACAGCAGGAAAAGGAGACAGCCATAAAATTAGACAAAAAGTTAATTAATTCTTAAAAGATAAAACTGAGCTACTGTAGCAGTTTAGATGCCCCAAGCAGGGGGAGTGGGCACCCGCTCACCGGCACTTTGCAGTGGATCTCCAGTGGGTGCATATGAGAAGAAACGGGTGACCCATGTCACAAGGTCATTTTGGAGGCAAAGACTGGCAGGTGAGCAATCGCCATCACCAGGCAGGAATAAAATTACCCGTGTCTCCAGCTCTTCTCCTCAATGGCAATGTGTGAAGCGCAGGGGAAACAGCACATAATGTTCTCCTGCCTTTTAAAATGGCTCAGCTTGGGCTATTGACTAAATAAATTTGCTCCCTTGATTCTACATGGACTGTAGGTGAAATGCATCTGCTGCCCAGAGAGGGACAGAGAATTCACTCAGGCCCAAGAGACTGCTCTGATGGACAGAGAACATTGTCATTGCTGGTGGCGCAGGACTAGCGAATGGTCCTTGGTTTGCACCAAGACCCGACACCTATGAGAAAAGAGTTCCATGTTGGTGCCTGGGAAGGAGCTGGCAGCAAGGCTGAGCAATTCCTCCCAGGGACTGAAGTGCACAGGGATGGCCTGCTTCTGAGACCTGAGCAGTAGCATGTGAAACGCTCCCACCAGCCCGGCTCGCTTTGCTCCAGGCAACAGTGATGAGTAACGGCCACGTGGAGGGGTAAGCACAGACCCAGACAGGGGTGAGGGCTGAGGAATGCTGAGATGATGGCGGTGCACAGAGAAGCTCCTGGCGCTCTGGGTCTTCTGCTCCATGATGGGGTGGCTGCGAGACCTGAGGACTGTGAAGGTCTCTGGGAAAACCACCAAAAACCCATCCAGTTGCTCACCAGATCCACCCAACCCTGCTCACGGCCAGTAAGATGAAGAGGAGGGCTCTTCCTAGGCCTCAACAGCAACTGCCATTTTCTCTTCTGCCACATTCCATACAGTGCCTGATATTCAATACAGAATCATGACACAAAACACCAAAGAGGATGATGACCACATCATGTAAGCAAAACAAGCAGGAGACAGAAAGGCCAATACTGCATGATCCCACATATGTGGAATCTAAACTAGTCAAGTGTACAAAACAGAGAGAACAGAGATCTCCAAGGCCTGAGGTCAATGGACAGGGGGGAGGGGCCGCTAACACAGGATGCAGCTTCAGGTGTGTAAGGTGCCTGTCCAGAGGCCTAATGCATAGCTATGTGACCACCCTGCACACTGGGAATTTGCTGGGGAGATGAATGTTAATTTAATCTTCTTGCACACATGTGCAGGCAGATGATAAGCATTGTGGTGATGGTGTATTGTGACATTTCATGACTTGTATCAAAACATCTTTTTGTACACCAGCTACACGTGGCATGTACACACATAGAGTACAAGGTAGTATAGGTTTTTATGCCAGGGATATCTCAATAAAATTGCATTTAAATAAAAAAAAAATCCTTGAAGTTACATAAGGAGTGGAATTAGATTTCCTGGCTTATATCTTGAAGAATCTTTTTTTTTGAGAAGACTGGCAACATTGTGAAATGGATAGGGAAATATCAGCAAAGAAAAACTGTAAAAACAGTCCAATAATGTTAGAATGAAAAAGACAGCAGTGGGGCAGGAGAACATCCTCTGAGAGAGTCACTAGCAGCCTGAAAAAATCAGCAAACTCAAAAGTAAGCAACAAAATTTATACTTCTAAAGCAAAACCGAAACACAGGAAGATAAAAGTGAAAAACTTCATGAAGAATTTGAAAATTGTGAGACCATATCAAACTGTGCTAAGTATGTAGCACAGAAATCCTAGTCAGGGAGGCAAGACAGGAGAAAGAAATGTTTGAAGACATTGTCTGATAATTTACTACAATTTAAAAGTCACAACTCCCAGGTGCAAGGAATTGAGAGAATGCCATGTCCACAGATAAACCCCACTGCACACATCTTGTCAGACCCTGAGAGAAAATACAGAAGGCAACTGCAGGAAATGGAGATGTTACATCTAAGGGACAGAAATGAGCAAGACAGCAGGGCCATCAGAAGCTGTGCAAGCCACGAGATGATTTGTGAAAAAGAAAACACTCAAAAGTTGAAGTGAAAATACTTTTCAAACAATAGAGAAATAAGCAGTGTTTTTTTTTTTCAAAAATAAATAAATAAATAAAATCTGAGAGCATCCCTTACTAAAAATCTTGCACTATGTGAAACTGAATAGGCTATTGCTGTGCAGGAGAGACCTGTCAATGGTAGGCTTGGTGCTGGGGGTGGAGCGCAGGGCCTTGGGCATGCTAGGCAAGTGCTCTACCCCCAAGCCACATCCCAGCCTCATGGCAGGCTGATTCATGAGTCAAGGGAGGAAGGACAGGTGCTTGTCCCTGGTGAGTACACCAGCCAGGCCACCACTCGGTGGAATTGTCCTCAACAGTAAGAAGAAAGGAGACACTGCCAGGACTGGCTCTGACTCCTGCCACTTGCTAGTGTCTGACCACAAGGATCTCTAGCACACTCCTGAGTGCCCAGTGTGTGCTTAGGAGTGTGCTAGAGACCCTTTTGGGGATGGAAAGTTCCTTGTCCCTCAGGAAGGTTAGTGGCAGCAGCAAGTCAGGTTCGACCTTAAGAACTTAGTGTATTGTCAGACTAATGACGTCCATGAACCTGCTTTGCCAAACCAGCATGAGAAATCCTGGGAAAATCAGCTTCTTTGGGAGCTCTGGAAGTTAGTTGAAGGTTGCCCACAAACTGAAGAGGGCTTGTTCATGAAAGAATTGCTGAGCCCGAGGAAAAGCAGGGTTGGTGGCATTCTGACCTTGGGGCACCTGCTCAAAACACTCCATCCCCAGAGCCTGCCACTGCTTGACCTGCTGACCACTCCCTGGAAAAGCCCATGCAGAGGCGCTGACTTCAATTGACTTGGACTTGTCCTGAAGCTCACTCCCCAGGAAAGCCCTAACCCCAGGAAAATAACCAGCTGCAGTTTAGTATCACAGAGGCCCAACACAAAGACCCCAGGGGCAGGGGACCAGGGGTGGCAGGGGACAGAAACACATAGCCAGAAGTGCCAAATGGCATCATCAAATTCAAAGCTGTTGTTCCATAAGCTACACCATCTAAAAATGAAACAAAAGCAAGCCACAGACTGGGAGAAAATATTTGCAAGTATATATCCTAAAAAAGGATTTATGATTTATAAATGACTCATATCACAACAGTAAGACACACCTGTAAAAATTGGGCAAAAACTTGTTAAATAAATTATATGAATGGCAAAATATGCAAAGGATGAAAGACATGGTCAGTCATTAACACAAAGCAGAAAAAACCCAAACAGGGTATCATGTGACACCCTCACCAGGGAGATGATAGAGGGTGCAGGGAGGCTGCAGAGAGGAGAGGACCCCCAGTGCTGCTGAGGGAAATGAAGGTTAAACTGCCTCCCAGAAAGCTGATCCTGGGCATGTCTCGCAGCCCTGCATCCACCCAGCACCCTCCCCTGAGGCACTTCACCCCGCACCAAGTCCCCAACCCTTCTTACTTTTTATGTTGAGACAGGGCCTCACTTGGGGCCTTGCCGAGTTGCTGAGGCTGCCTGGAACTTGTGATCCATCTTGAAGATTACAGACAAACAACTCAGCAGGGTGGGTATGTGCCTAGGAGCGCTCTGGGTTTTTCCAAAGACAAGCTGGGGTCCAGCCTTGGTCCACACAGATGCCCCCCTGAGTGCGTGGGCAGCAGCGGCCCTTGCAGCACACCAAGCTGGCAGTAAAGCTGCTTGTCCCCACGCAGTGGATAAGCAAGCCTGGCCTACTGTGCAGCAGAATGTCATCAGAAATTAAAAGAGCCACGGATTCATGCTACGGCACGGGTGACCTCAAAGCATTATGTCACATGGAAGATGCCAGCCTCAGAAGAATCATCTCCTATGACTGGACAGATATGAAACGTCCTGAAAAGGCAAAGTGTAAACCAGAAAGTAGGTCTGAGATCTGCCTGGGCTGGGGTCCGGGCCGTGGGAGCCCAATGTGCGCAGGAGTTAGTGAAGTACAGAAATGTTCTGATTCATCTAGGACCAGGATCGCACCACTCAGTACAGTTACTAAAAATCATTGAGTTGTGCCCTGGAAATGGGCAAATTTTATGATATATAAAATATATTTCAATAAAGCTTTTTAACTAAACAACAAAAAAAGAAATTTCCTGGACAAATCAGGCAAGAGTTGCTTTGGAAAGAGGTCCCCGCACTGCTAAGCCAACTGTATCTTAGAAGCCCGAGGAGGCGACGTGAAGGAGTGCTGGTTCTCCTGGGGAAGGCAACCTGTGGGTCTGCTCCTGTGGCATCCTCTCCTGGAGAGAGTGGCCCTTCTCCTCCTCCATTTCTCTGATAAGCAGAACAGTGTCGGGAGATCGAAGTCTCTGAACAGGTATCGATGGGATGAGTATAATCCTGAGGTTGACGTCCATGTGGTAGAAGCTCCTCTTATTCCTATTTTGGAGACAAGGAAACTGAGCAGGAAGCTGTGATCACACAGTAAGAGGTGGAGCTGGGATTTGACCCAGGGAATCTATTTCCATCCTCAGAACCCTCTAAAGACCACCCAGGGAGTGGGGCTGACTCTCTCTGGGCAGCCCTGCCTCTGAAGACAACCTGGCATCCCTGTAGCCATTGTGACTTAGGGGAACAGATGTTTCTGGTTGCTTAGCAACTCCTTTGTCAAGCTGCCCCACCCCACCTGTACAGATCTTGCTCCTCACAGAAGCTGCAGGGTCTTTGGTTCTTAGGTGTGTGTCAAAGGTTTTCTCCAGCAGGTTGGGTGAGAAAGTAGCAGGACTCTCAGGAAGAAATACCAGCTGTACTAGATCCTCTCTAGAAGCAGGAGAGAGAAAGAAAAGAGGGTCCCCAGGCCACACTGGGCTAGGCAGGGTTTGTGAAGTAGCTGCCTATTGATATGCTCCACAGGTGTTCCCTGCACACCTGCTCTGTGACCACCAGCACTCCAGGGACAGGGGCTGTCCTGGTCCACAGAAGAGATAAGATTCCTGGATGCTCACACTTTTACAGAGGGAGGAAGAGGGGCAGGTGTTAAGGCAGTGTCCCAGGACGGGCCATGTGAACAGCCAGCAGCCTGTGAGGTTGCTATTTCAAACTCATCCTCAGCAGACTCTGATGATAAGCTGTCACCTGAGCAAAGACCCACAGGCAGCAAGGGAAGGGCTCATACAGCTACAGCAGGGAAAGCACTGTTCAGAACTGATGGCAGGGGCCAACAGCGCCCCTGGACATACCTCAAAACACCCAAACTGCAGGACATGCGGGCCTCTGAGGGTCGATGGCAGCCCATTCCCTTCATAGCAGGAAGCAGTGGCTGCCTTTCCAGCTGAGCTTGAAGTGCTGTAATGCCAGATTCGTGGGACTCCATAGACCTCCAGGACTGAATCTGATGCAATCCCACACAGTCTTTATTGCAAGCTCAAGCCTGGACTCACAACCGTTTCTGATGCAGCCGTCCAGAGGAGTGAGTCCCTGACCCCTTAGTTCAGTGAAAATTTATAGGGTTTTTGGGGATGCTCTATGCATCACAACATCTCACAGCAAATCATTTCATACCGCGGGAAAATCAAACAACAACTCTTAACATTGATTAGCCCATTCATTGGCGGGAACAAGTTGGGTAAGGGTGATTGGTTAGTTCAAGTGGTGGATACATTTGAACTGAGAAGTGTATGTACTAAACTACATGGTTTCCCAACATCTTATCAACCACGATAAACTACTGGGAAGGTCACCTGGCATTTCCGATATTTTTCTCTGTGTCATGCTGATTGGTGGTTGTTAGGGGGTTGCTATGGATCCTCACCTAGCGTAACTGAGTCAGGGACACCTGGCTCAGCAGATCTCTCCTGTTATTTACAGACAAACAACTCAGCAGGGTGGGTATTTGCCTAGGAGCACTCTGTGGGTTTTTTCCAAGGACAAAGGTCATGCCCCCTCCCTTTGGACAGGTCTTGAAGTAGAAGCTGATTTCTCAAAAATGGAGTCATATCAGTTTCTCAGTGCCAGGGATGGACACTTCAGGGCCCTGGTACATGACAACATGAGGGTGGTATTCAGGATGACATGATTCTCAGCGACTCCAGGGGGCCACAACAGAGGGGCACCAGGATTACGTATCATCTCTGTGTTGATCTAGTGACTTTGCTCACAGTGTGGACCGAAGGCAGCCTTAAACCAATTAGATTATCATCTTTCTCTTTACTTCTCCCCTCCATCATTTCTGTTTCTTTTCTCTCTCACTCTTATCCTATATACCTGACTATCTGATTTCTGGCACCCCTATGTACTTGGAGTTGGCAGGTGAAGGAGGCACACATTTACTTTAAATTTGCAAAAGGCAAAACTCTAAAAAGCAGGTGGAAGCCATCAAGAAAGGGTTCCCTAACCAGAGCCCCGCAGGCTGAGCTGGGCTTCCCTGAGCACTGAGCTCCCTGTCTCTGCAGGGCACAGGGACATCAGGAGCTCCCCCTATGGTAGAGATTGGTGGACTCTGACTGCTGCAGCAGCAACAGGGCTGTGCAGCCTTAGAAGACACTGCTTTACCTAAAGTGAATGGTAGTCACCAGAATCCAGGAGAAGAATAGAACGGTGGCTGGGGGCCTGAGGGCCCAGTGGAGGCTGGTGGGTCTGCGCGGGAACCCTCTGCTGTCTTCATGGCCCTGCTCCCAAATTCCAAGGCCAGCACCTCTTCCTGGGTCTGAGCTGGCAGGACACAGGCAGGGAGTTCCTGATCTCACTTCCCATCTTCAAAGGGACATAGAACCTCCCCCTCCTCAGGATTCACAGGAGCTGTCTGCCTAGCAGAAGAGCATGACTTGGCCTAAGGCAGTCTCCAAAGTGGGTGGAATGTCCCTAGATACATTATAAAAAGTACTGCTGAATTGGATGATATGTAAAACCAGACAACCTTAGAAATATCTTTCTATGTCTAAGATTCTTAAGTAAAAAGTGTTCTGGAGCAAGCTCCTAAGAGAGGAATCTCGACGAGCTCTCCTGTTTTCAGAGAATAACACTCTACGCTGACCCGTGTCAAGTTCTAGACTGCTTGGGCTTCATTTCAATTGACCAGATGGGTCAGTTCACAAGCCCAGCATGTGCTGGACCCTTGTGAAGCTTGCACTTCATAGTTGCGTGTGAAAGAGATAACCTCATTCAGCAAAGACCCAAGAGGACTGTGGTGGAAGCAGGTGCCATGGAGCACGAAAGAGCAGCCACCAGGCTTAGACATGGAACTACAAAGGTCCTGGGGTTGCCTTCCTCAGCTCCCCCTCATCTCCATGCTTTGGTCTTCTTGGTAGCAGATGAAGTCTTCTTTAAACCTAACTTTGAGTGACACTTCTGCTCCGGTGCTCAGGCCGACCTCCCTCTGCGGAGTGGTCTTGCTTTCCATGGAACCAGGTGTACAAGACACCATCCAAGTCTTGCAGGAAAAACAGTTACCAGGAGCAGGTAGCAAGTGACATTCAGATACACCCTGTCCCAGGGTATACTGCCTCCTGGGACATGTCATTTCAGTTTCAAGCCACAGTTAAACTTGACCTCCAATTATAGCCACTATTGGTTCCTAACACAATTGCACCATAATTAACTGTCACCGCCACTAATAAATCCAGCTAAGTAACATAAATTTCATCTTGTTATGCATAAATGACCTGTGAAGGACAATGAGGATATGCATAAACAAGTTTTCATGTTTGAATAGTAAGTTATTGTCCCATGCAAAAAGCAACATTTTCTGATAAAGGAATCTTTTGGGGCTAAGAAAGAAGAAGCTAATTTTACACCATAATCATCTCAATCATTAATTTAAGTGAGTTCTTTTTCATAGCAATATATTGAGGATATCATTTTGGATTTTACAAAAATTATGGATGTTGAAAATTCCAGATCACAGGGTTTGAGAGGTTTTGCTACTTTTTGTTTATATTTGTTTACTTTTTGACGTATGTGGATTATCCTGTTTTGTTGTTAGAGCATGGACCAATAGTAGGCCTATGTTTATTTGCCCAGGAGCATCTGATGGCTGAATGGATCTGGAGGAAGTTTGTAGCAGGACAACATTCTGTGCAGAGCCTGTTCACAGGCACATCAGTCACCAGGATGTCTGAAAGACAGAACCAGAGTCACATTCCTGAAAAGCTCATGCATCCTGCAGGAGTGTTCAGTGGTGGAAGGCTCGGAGGATGAGCTCTGATCTCACCAGGGCCTTGATCCACGTGATGGATTAATAATCTGAAGGAACTGCCGGGTGGCAACTGTAGGCAGGCGAGGAGGGCCTGGGAGAAGCAAGTCTCTGGAGGCATGACTGGGACTACATCTGTCCCTGGCTCCTTGCCCCCTCTCTGCTTCCTGCTGCCCTGAGCTCAGCAGCTCTCTCCCCACACCCTTCCGCCATGATGTTCTTCCTCACCTCCACCCACAGCCGTAGACTCAGCTGACCTGGACTGAACATTTGAAACCATGAGCCCATAATAAACTTTTCCTCCTCTGGGTTGTTCTTAGCAGGGGTGCTGGCCACAGCAAGGAGGAGCTGACCAGCGCACATTCCCACAAACAGTGGGTGAGAGTCCCCTTTTCTCCACATCTGTAGCATGCTGTCCTCTGTGCAGTTGGAGTGAGGTGGCATTTCATCAAGGTTTTTATTTCCATTTCCCTGATGATTAGTAATTTTTTGAGCAGTATTTCACAGTTCTGTTAGCCATTTGTCTTTTTTGAGAAATGTCTATTAAGCCCTTTAGTCCATTTTTAAATTGGCTTATTTGGTTTGTCATTGAGTTTGAATCATTTACATATTTGGAATATTACCCACTTCTCAAATGTATAGTTTCTAAATTAACTTTCTAAATATTTTCCCATTCTGTAGCTTATCTTCTCATCCTGTTGATTATTTTCTTTGCAGTGTAAAAATTTTTGAGTTTGATGTAATCCCATTTACCAATTTTTACATTTGTTGCTTTTTTATTTCTTCTTTTTTAAATTGGTTCTTTTTAGTTATACATAACATTAGGATTCATTTTGTCATGATTGTCAAAGCAGGGAATATATTTTGCTCTAATTCAGCCCCCAGTCCTTCCCCCTTTCCTCCCCTTTTCTCTTCTCCTGTTCCCTTCTCTCTACTCCACTGATCTTCTGCTAATTACATATAGTTTTGTTTTGTTTTGTTTTAATGAGTGTCTTATGGATATACATATGGTTGCCTAGGATTTCAAGGTCATATCCAAAAAACCTGTTCCCAGACCAGGGTCCTAAAGTATTTCTCCATGTTTTCTTCTGGCAATTTCACAGGTTTTGCACTTAAGCTTTGAGCCCATTTTGAGTTGATCTTTGTAACTGGGGGGAGCTGAGGGTCTCATTTGTTTCTTATGCATATCCAGTTTCCACAGAGCCATTATTTAAGGACTGACTTTCCTCCATTGTGCATAGTTAGCTTTTTGGTCACAGTGATCAAAAGCCTTGACAAGAACAATTTTAGAGGAGGAAAGTTTATTTCACACTCACAGTTGCAGAGATCTCAGTCCCTAGATGGTTGCCTCCATTGCTCTGGGACAGAGGTGAATCAGGATGTCATGGCAGAAAGATGCAGAGGAAAGCAGCTCAGGGCCTGGTGATTCAGAAGCAGAGAGAGCACTTTGCTCACCAGGGACAATACATACCCAAAGGCGCACCTCAAGTGACATGCTCCTTCCACCCATACTCTGCCCAGTTACCACCCAGTTAATCCATTAAGTGGATTAAGGTATTGATTTTGTTAAGACTCTCTCAACCCAATTATTTCATCTCTAAATTTTTTTTCACTGCCTCACACATGAGTTTTTGGGGGATGCCTTATACCTAAACCATATCTGTATTCTTGGCTCCTTTATAAAAATATCAATTGACTATAAATGTGTAGAATTATTTCTGGGATCCCTTCTCTGTTTTGTGGGTCTGTGGGTCTGCTTTTATGGTAGTGCCATGCTGTTTTGATTAGTATGGTTTTGTAGTACATTTTGAAACCAGGTAGTTTGATGCCTCCAACATTTTTCATTTTGCTCAATGTTGCTATGGCTATTTGGAGTTTTCTCTAGGGTTCCATAAGCATACCAGGACTGCTTTCCTAGCTCTGGGAAGAATGACATCAGTGCATTGACAGGGATCACCTGACTCTTAACTACTCATCAGTGGACAAATAGATACAGAATATGTGGTGCATACACAGAATAGAATACTACTCAGCCATAAAAACCATGAAATTGTGGCACAAGTGACAGCATGGATGGACCTGGAGGACATTACATTAAATGAAATAAGGCAGGTCCAGAAAGATGAGCACCACCTCATCTCACTCATGAATGGAATCTAAAAAAGTGGGATCATACAAATTGCAAGTAGAATAGTAATTTTCAGAGACTGGCAGGAGAAGAGAGTGGAAGAGGAGAGGGGTTAGTCAAAAGTTAAAGGGGAGTAAGCAACCCTGCACCTACGGCATGGGAGGGTGACACATTGTGAACCTCAAAATAGAAGACTTTGAATGTAGTCACCATAAAGAAATGATAAAAATTCAGGTTAAAATATATTAATTATTCTAAGTCCATCATTATCCAATTAAATATCACATTATACTTTCTAAGTATACATAAAAATAATGTATCCATCAAAAAGTAAAGTTAGCGTGGGGCGGGGGCTCAGTGGTTGCCTGCAGCACCTGAGGTCCTGGATTTGATACTCAGAACCACAAAAACAAAATTTAAAAAAAAAGTTAAATATAATTAAAAAAATTTAAAATAAGCATTTTTAAATGAACCCTTGGTTGCAAAGCAAGAGAGAAGAGGAGAGAGGAGAGAGGGAAGATACAAGCAGCCTAAGTGCCCTGGATGAGAGGAAAAAGGACAAACAGACATGGGAAGGAGGGGGAGGGACAGGAAGAGATGGAGTCTTTCTTGGGGCTCGGGGGCACGTGAAGGTGAAGTGGGTGGCTGGGTTGCTTCCACCTGGGTAGGCTCTTTCTAGGACTCTCAGCCCAGGTTCAGGTCCTGGCAGAGAGATAAGGCTGTATATAGTCTGAGTGTCCACTCAGGAGAGACAGTTAGGGGACATTAGCATGGGGCCCACTCTTCCCAGAAGTCCTGAGTCCCACCGACAGGGAGGTCTGAAGACTAGTGGCAGGTCTGGTTCTTAGGAGAACAGGCTCCTCCCCTGGGTCCTACAGCACCTCGAGTCCTAAGCAGGAAAACCTTTCCTCCTGGTCTTCACCCTTGGCTTTCCACGCAGAGCTGACTGCCCTTGGCAGGTAGTCATAAAAATCATCAATTGACTGTCCCCACACAAGCACATGGGTGGCCAGTCAGCACCATAAGTCCTGAAATTTGGTTAAAAGAAACTCAGGATTCATGTTCTAAGAGCACACCTGCCCACACTGTAGGGCCTCGGTCCTCACGGGATCCAGCTCTGTGGAGCCAACATCAGTAGCTTTCTAGTCTGGCAACAAAGGATGCTGCAAGTGGCTTTTATGGGGCCCAGGCTGCGCAGGGATTTAGAGAAAGTGCAGCAGATGTTACTGAGAGGTGTTTAATCTGAGAGCCGCTGACCTAGAAGAGACAGGTTGAGAGCTGCTGTTGTCATCAGGAGAGACACCTGAGGCATCCTCATCTGAAAAATACCGTTTTCTGCATTGGAGCTTTGAGACCAAAGCTGATGAGTTAAAACTATCCAAAACCCTCCTCTGGGAACAATCCTGTGCACTGAGGATTTTTTTTTTTTAATTATGTTTTCTCATTTGAGATCTGAAGGGAATTTCCTGTTCTCCCCACTGGACTTCTGTGATGGTTTATTCTGTAAGATGCATCTAAAGGCGAGGACCCCTGAACAGCCTCTCAAAGCTGTGGACAGGTCCTTCCAGTCAGAGCAGCACATCCCTGTGTTCCGGCAGAGACTTGGACAGGAAGTGAAAAGAGACTTTTTCAGAGCAGGAGGGATCTCACGTTGCAGAACAGTCTTGGGTGGTGAGTGTTCTTGGCATTTTCCCCTGGAGTGGGGGCTTCCCTGACTGGCTTCCAGGTGCCTTTGGTGGTCTTGATGGATTTACTATCTTTTGGTATATAACTGGTTCCCGCCTCCACTGTTCATGCAAGACTTGAACAAGACACTGGACTTGAGGGTGAGAGTCTTGCACGAACAGTTACTTGCCTCACATCCTCCTACCACTTGGAGCTGAGGAGAGGAGCCGTGTTGAAACGAGAGTCATGTTATGTGCACTCTTTTCTGACCCAATGTAGCAGGTCTGTCTGTTATCCTTAAAAATTAAAGTGTCTGTTTAGTTTTTCACCATTTATTGATGGGGCTATTTGTGTTTTCCTTGCATGTATGATTTTGTCAAAATGAAGCCAGTTTCTATGTATAATTATGATGCTCTAATAAAAAATTAATATATCTCCTTGTCTCTCCATCTGCTACCTGGCTATGATCTATTCCTACCTGCACATTAATCCTAGAACAATAATTTAGGGACTTGGGGGAAATCAAATATTGGTTCTCTAGGCAGTTACATGATCAGAGAGCAGATATGACTGCGATGTCTACACTGCACTGAGAGGCATCATCATCCATTTTAAACAGTCTCTACAAAGAGGAATATGGAACTGCTTTGAAAAATGTAATAAATGAGTAAATAGCTACATTATTGCCACTTATGGCTCTTGCTCCTACATCAAATGCTCATCTATAAAAGGATGAATCTGTGTGAGAACACTGGCATTGGCCTCAGCAACAATGTTTCCAGCACAGGAAACGTTGATATATGTCATTACAAGCCCCAAGTAGTCCTAGGAACACTTTCAAATCTAGTTCTCACAGCTAATGGAGACAGTGCACTTACTAAGCCCAGCCCTCGGGTACGCTAAGTTACAGGAGTAAGCACTTAGCCTGTGTCCGTGGTTCTCAGCGAGGTTAACGTTGCCCCCAAGGAGATGTTTGGCCATAGTTAGAGCCCGTGTGGGTGGCACGACTGCAAAGATGCTGCCGGCACCAAGTGACAAGCTCCAGAGTGTCCATTGAAAATGCCGCTGTGCAGAGCGACTGGCCCTGAGTGGCAGCAGCCCGGTGCCCAGGGAATACCTGCGTGACTGCATTATCTCCTCACATCCTCTCAACACCCCCACACCAGTGAGTGGGTCACACTGTCCTAGCACTACTGGCTTCACAGTCAGGGGACTTTCTTCCTTTTCCTCTTGGACCACACCTGGATGTTTCTCATTGCTAAGATTGATTTCTGGCCATGGGGACGTGCATGGAGTGAGACTGTGGCCTTCATTGTTGATGGACGAGGCCTTGCACTTGGTCCTTCACATTCCCGCCCGCCCGGCTTCCTGCTGGCAGCGGGAGCTTCAGCAGATCACTGAGTAGCCCACAGCACACAGAAGGGCCTAAACCCAGAAGAAGCCCTTGAGTGACCACATGGTCTTCTGTGTGTTAAGCCAGGTCTTCTGGGTTTGTCTGCTTCATCAGTCACTTGTTTTAACTGACACAACTATTATATTTTTAAACTGAAGGACAAAGAGGACTCTGGAGTCTAGCCCAAGGTCAGGTTGGGTGTCATGAAGTTCTCTTAGCCTGTCCTCCCCACCTCCCTTTGAGGCTCAGGTCTGCTGCAGTACAGGCCTTCTGGAGCCACAGTGTCCTGAACATCCCTGCCCCAGGACAGGGGAAGTTTGGACTTCACCAGCTGACCAAGGTTGGGTTACCTGCAGCCTCGAATTAGTCTCTATGTCCAGGGCAATGCTAAGCACTGATTGTCTTGGGCTATCTGCCTAATCAGTCACGGAGACCAGGTCACAATGAAGTTATGCCAGTTCAGTTCCAACCTTGAAGCAAACCTCCCGGCTCCTGGCCTGCCTTCCATGGGGCTCTCCTCTCCCAGGACATGCATGTGATGGGTGTTTTTGTGTATTTAGGCCATCAAGAGCCTGGAGAGCATCAGCTGTCTCCTAAGGCAGCAGGGACCGTGCTTCCCACAGCTCAGAGACAATATGCTATATAAATGGGACATTTATATTCAAAGGTATGAGCAGGAGATGGCACATCAGATTTAGCTGGAGGAACTGCGTCCCTGCACCTACTTCAGCTGCGATGTGATTGACATCTAAAGGAATGCATCCGGAAGCAATCCTGATCTTGCAATGGTCCTGCTCCAGAAGTGGAGGGTTTATCCCTGCCTGCTGGAAGCATATCCACTGCCACTTTAGGTGAAGCATGGATCGCAGGAATATGAACCCCCTAGTAATTGGGACTGAGGGGACAAAGACCAGACCTGCTGCAGTCTGTCCAGGTGAGGTGCTCACAGGAGCTCTGTATCTGACTGTGACTGTTGAGTTTATATTCCTGAACTGCCAAAACAGTCATGAAGCAGTGTCCATTGAGCAGTCTGTGTTTGTTTGTTTTGAAATACAGAAGATTGAATCCAGAGCTGCTCCAACATTAAGCTATACCACCAGCCCTTTCTAAATTTTTAAAATATTGAATTAGGTTTTACTGAGTGGCTGAGGCTGCCTCGGCCTCCCAAGCCTCCAGAGCGGTTGGGGTTATAGGTGTGCACATGGGCCCAGCTCCACTGAATCACTCTATCTAGGTAAAATTTCCCCAGGTGTCTCTCCTGCCTGATTTAAAGTCACCACTGGAATTAACACATGAAAAAAGATGGAATTGAGTGGCCAGAAACTTGGACTTTTGTGAGGATCATTAGATGACATATCCTGGGGACCAGGGGAATATTCTTTATGTGAAACTCTTTAAATAATGACCAGTGTTTCTAAACCTTGCCACACTTGGAATAAAAAAAAAATCTTTAGCTCTTATCATGATCCATGAAGCATCAACAAAGGATTCTCGAGTAGGGGTGATGGGAGATGAAGAAAA
Source organism: Marmota marmota marmota (assembly GCF_001458135.2). Lineage (NCBI taxonomy): Eukaryota > Metazoa > Chordata > Mammalia > Rodentia > Sciuridae > Marmota > Marmota marmota. The sequence continues at coordinate 440,367 of NW_026004834.1, read as the reverse complement.
ACAGACACAAAGAAGACACAGAGATGTTTTCATGAAAAGCTGGGGCCAGGTGGGAGTCTGCACTCTGAAGGAGGAACAGTGACCAGAAGTAGTTCCGCGGTTTATCATACAGGGTCTCACAATGAGGAAGTTAAATTGTAGGGGGTGCTGTAAAATGTTCAAGGCTTATGCGCTGACAGAGGCTTCTTTGTGCATTAAAAGTTTACAGAGCTAGAAACATTTTGCAGTTGTTCATTGCATAGGGGACCCAGGAGAAGGAATAAGTGAGGGACAGCCTGTGCCTTCAGGCCTTGTGTTAGGTTAAAGATCTCGACATACTTTTCTTCTCTCCATCTGCAGAGAGATAAGATCCAAAGTGCATCTCCTTGAATGTGGGCCAGTGTGTGGTTAGTTCACAAATATGCATTAGCGACATCTGAAGCCACAAGCCACACCTACACCATCCAAATCCAGGCTGTGGAGTTTCACCATGGAGACGTGCTAGCTGTGAAGCTGATGGAAAGACTTCCAGCAGGCGCCTGGTCTCACCCTGACTGTAAGTGGACAAGGGCCAGAGACTTAGGACTAAGCAGACCTCCCATTGCCTCACTTGCATTGTGGAAATCCCCACTCAGTAAATGCTCTCAGTTGCATTGGTGACATTTAACAGTTTTGCAACCTCATTTCCTTATGCATGAGAAGGGATGAGTGATTAGTACCCAGAGAACAATTGGACAAGTGAACTAGAAATGCCAATCTCAGGGAAAGGTCAATCATCAAAGCCTCCCAAAATATTTTCTGACCTCCTCCTGCACCATTAGACAGACCACTGACCACTCAAGCACATTTATTTGCATTGAGTACATATTAGAGTGAATGGCATCTTAGGCATTTATTTTGCATCTTCTTAGTTTAACACAGGAAAGTAAATGACCTGTAAAGAAAAGAAATATTTTTTTTTTCAATCAGAAAAGTTGTAAATATGCAAATAACACGGTGCCTATTAAAGCCTGGGGAAAAAAAAGGGAGTTTACTTCCTTTTCTTGATGGAAGTTTCACAAGCTGTTACAGGAATGTGGATTATAGAAGCAGTTAAGCTCTTGCTCCATTAGGTCCTGTAACCTGTTCCTGATGAACCTCCTCACTTCATCACTAGTGTGATCTTGAATGTTAAGGACACCATGGCAGACAATGAGGGGCTTCTGAAGCCTTAGTGATTTCCCTTGAGATCACCCTCTCGATGATGTCAGGATGCTCCCCACTACTCTGGGCTTATGATTGTGTATTGTGAGTGTCATCAAGGCACCTGTGGTCATTAAGGCAGTTGACAAGCAATAGCATCGACTCACGGTATCAGTCAGGGTTCTTAGACACCACCTGCTCTGCTTCGCAGGGTCACCTGGGGACCCAGCCTTCTCCCGTTTTATACTACGAAACCCCTGAAACCTCAAAGGCACCCTCAGTTTTGACATCATCTCTCTTTTTGACATTGTGACACCTGACTTTCATGTGACAACCAGTCACTTGGGCTTTTCCACACCAGTGATTTATGTTTCAAGGACGTCACGGTATTATTTCATGTCTCAGTGGGGGGCCACGTATTGGTCCAGTTTGGGAAATATCATGCGGGCTGTGTCTATCTCTTTCCACACCTGCTTTTCTGATCACTGACACATTCCAAAGCAAGCAGCTCGGCCCTTGAGCTGTTCTGAAAGTGACTTCTCAGGGCACAGGGCTGTGGCACTTTTTTCCTTCTCCTCTTGTGCATTGAGGCCAGTGTCTGAAAAGTGAGTCATCATGTGAAGATTATCAATGTTCAATACCAGACCTCTACCAAGGGTCCTCTGAAGCGTGGAATCCATATCATTATTTGTGGTTTTTTAGAAGTGATTTTCCAAGGATCTCGATGAGAACAGTTTCTTCAGCAAACTTGACTGCTTCATGTCATGACAGCCTCCTTAACAGTCCTTCACTTGCTGATGACATTTGAAGACTAGGAACAGTGCTCTCCCTTCTAATATCTGCGTACTTGATGGCTTTATTCTAAAGGTGGCATCCCTTGGGGCAGAAAAATAAGATCTCTGTGGAAGTTTCCAGGTTCCCCGTGTAAACTCTCCCAATTTCTCAAATAGGGTGGTCAGTTAACCCTAGCTCTCCCTCTCACTCTCACTCTTGCTCTTAACAAGCCCCCGACCCTCCCTCCCTTCCCTCGGCTATTTCTTCCCTAAAACCTTTCCCCAAAGTCTTCTTCTGTTTTCTATGAGCCACATTGTCCTACCATGAGTGATATGTGGTCTGGAAATGTTTTGGTGTAGCACAGTGGTATGGCATGTGGTATAGCATGGTGTAGCATGTGTTTAGCAAATGTGAAGCCATGGGTTTAATCCCCTGCACCCAAAGGATTACGATGAAGGTGATAGTGATGATGGTGATGATGGTGGTGGTGATTGTGTCCTAATATGCTCTCCTTTGGAAGGCATCTTGGACTCAGGAATTTCCCACCATTCCCTGAGAATGGTTCACGTGTCAGAATTATTCATGCACACCCTGTGGTTTATGGTGACCTCCTGCTTTTCTTTTGAGAGTCTGGGATTTTGGTAAGTGCTGTCATCTCACTAAATGCTGAATTCACTGAATTTAAAAAATTTCATCTGAATAACTTAATGTTGTGTAGACAACATAATGGGCTTCAAAATTCAAGCTCTTAATTTAATTTCTGCTCCATATGATGATTATCAATTTCTTGATTTTTCCATTACGACCCATTCTCAGTTTTTAGTGCCATCTAATTGCCAATAAAATACAGAGAAATTCGGCATTGGGAGTTCAAAAGATGACAAAAAGTAAACTTTTTTTCTTTCTATTTAATTGTGTTAGTCAATATAGTTTGTTTATGAGTCAAGCTTTTATGGAAATGGGAAGAAAAAAGAGAAAACATGAATGCAAAGATCTATTAACGTATTAGTTTGCTGCCTAAACTTGGTAAGGTGTTTGATTTTTTTGTACCATGAGTGCCTGAATCCCCCAAATCCATTTTAATTTGAGAACCTACATAAATTACTCCCTGGTAGGAAGGGGAGCAGGCAGGAGGTCAGAATGCATCCACCCTGTGCAGGTTCTCTCCTGAGCACGCATTTCTCAAAGGGATTTTAGGCCAAGCAGTGGTAACTAGAGCTCATCCCGGGTCTTAACATGTTAGCGACACCAAGATTTGTGACTCTGTGTAACCAAGTCGTGCCCCCATTTTGTGTGTGCCACCAATGCAGCCTGGAATGGGAAGTCCTTTCCTCATTTAGCTAAGATATGGGAAAGGATCCCTGTGCTTCTGGTGACAGTAACCATCGTGCGTCTTGATCTCTTCACACTTTTTCTCTGTTCTGCTCTTTTTATCCCATCAGCTGATCCTTCATAAAAAGTGACACCCCCTCAACCTCACGGGACCATTGTCAGGATCTGCAGCATTCACAGTAAATGATTAAAATTGCATAATTTTACTGAGAATAGTGAAAACAATGTAGGGCATCTATTCCTCCCTCCTCCTTCCTTCCCCTGCTCCTCCCCGCCTTCCTTTCCCCTCCCTTCCTTCTGGCTTTCCTTCCTCTCATTCCCCCTCCCCCCTTTTCCTTTCTTTGCACATATTTTAATATTTTTCAAGGAACAAAGAAGAAGAAATAGCTGAGGGGGAAACCTGACTGAACTGCAGCTGGTGGAGTCCTGGGTCCCTAGAGCAGCCGCTGTTGGAATTCTCGCCCAGCTGTAGGGCTCCCAAGGGCCCCTCTTTCACTCCTTGCTTCATTGGCTTTCCCTAAGCTTTCCTTTCCTTGACCAAGTGTCACCCTGATGACTTACTGGGAAGGCAGACCTTAGTTCCACGATGATCCTGATGATGCCCCCCAGTGAAAAGGGAGCCAAAGCCCACCCCAGAGACTGTCATCTAACCCATCCGGAGGAGGGGCTGAAAACCCTCAGGATGGGGAGGAGACAGGTGGCCTCCAGGGATGGGCCTGGACCTTTGCAGAAGTGTCCTCACACAGGGCTGGACAACGTGCTCCCCTCATGGAGTCTCAGAGAGCCTCCTGAGTGGTCAGCCCTGCTCACTTTCTACAGATTTTAGGAGCAAGAAATGACACAGAAAATTGGTTGCTGTTGGACACTTTGCAGTTTGGTGAAGGGGAACTCATTCTGCTTTCAACTCCACAGCATATTGCTGAATATCAATCTGGTATTTTACTCAACCAGGCAGAATGGTCTCCTCTAAAGCACCCACAGGGTAAAGCAACAGTTCTGCTTTGAGAACTGCCTATTGACTCAGGATCCAGGATGGCATTTTTCTGCCACAGACCCTGTTTCTGATGCCTCCTCCACTGGAAATGTGCCACAGTCTGGCTGGGCACAATTCAGGATGCACTTATCAACAGAAACGAACTTTATTTTTAGAACACACAGGCCACACCACATGAGCTCTTCAGGAATCCCCTCAGAGCCCAACTGCCACCACCGGCTTCCCACAAGCCTCTCAACCCCCCACTCCTCCTGCTCTTGAGGCCAATTGGCTGGGTCGTGTGGGCGGAGCCAAAAGAGTCCCCCAATGAGCAGCTCTGTAGTCTGAAATGGCGGGGAAACAGCCCAATGAGCATCACTGCAGAGGAGCCAATCAGCTGGCAGCTAGAAGTTTGCTGGGGCCGCTGTGGCTCTCAACATCCCTGTTTCTGATGCCTCCTCCACTGGAAATGTGTTTCTTTCAAGGGTCCAGAGGTCACCTGGCAGGTTAGTGTTCCAGTTAGCAGCATGCTCCAAGGAGACAGCAATCCTTCCCACCATCTTGCCACATGCATTTCCTCTGCTCCCAGCTGAGCCTGGGGAACGTTGAGGTGGCCCTGGTTGATGTGTCATGGAAGGATCACTGGGTGACCACTTTTTGTCATGGTGGCTTTTATTCTTGCTATTGTGTCTCCTAATGTCTTCTCTAAAAGTGGAGCTGACTTTGTGGATCAGTTCTCCTGTGAATCCCCACTCTGGATCTTAGTTCCCATGTGGTGACCAGCCTCTGTGGAACTGTCCAGAGCTGCCCAGTGTCCTTGTGCCTGAGTCACTGACCACAGCCTACACAATGAGAGCCCACTGGGTAAAAAGCTAGGCAGGGGATAAAGCAAACAGAGACAGGTGAAGGCTGGGGAGCTCAATATCCGGTATACATATACATGAACTATATTTAAAGATCAATTATTTCTTTTTTTAACAAAAATTTTATTCCAACCATTTGTATGGGTTTCTTATAAACTGTACTTAATTTATTCCCCTTTAAGCTTAGGATATGGTGAACATATGATCATGTGTTTATATTTGTGTGTGTGTGTGTGTGTGTGTGTGATGCCTTGTTGAGAACTGTGATTCTAGGAAAAGGCTATTCTGTGAGTTACTATCACTGGCTCCTGAGGGTTTTTTTTAAAAACCTCCTCATTCTTTGTCATATGTTGAAGGTAAATTTTCTGATTTTAATCCTTCTGTCCTTATTCCCCCCTCCCTCATCTCCCTGCCAACTTCCAGGTAATTCCTCTCTGCCCTGTCGGTGTGGGCCCAGGGAGTCTTTATGGGTTAACCTTTGGGAAACATCTATGCGGGGAATTTATTTGAATTTCACTGTGTCAGCACTTAGGAGTACAAATCTTAAAGAAATATACTCACTTCCTCTGCACAGCATTCTGCTCCCCTTGACTTTAATTGCCTTGCCCTTCTTTAAGTTCTTGAGCGTGCACCTGGCTTATTTGCAGCTTTTTCCACCCATTTAAATCTCACATCCACTGAGTCCCTGTTCTGTCCTGATGATTTACCGGCCCAGCTGTTGCTGACTGAGGCAAGTTTGCAGTTAATTTAAGGTCTGCCCTCGTGTTGCCCCCAAGCCTTCCCTGTGCACACACTTCCCTGCCTCCTAGTTGCTCCAGCCCTGGAGATCAGCAGGAATTGAACCTGAGGGCAGGGATGGAGCATGATGATGTCTGTTGAAAGGAAAGTTGCCTCTCCAATGTTTGTGTCCAATTCAATATGAGTTATTTGGTTGAATTTAATTTTTTAATTGCAGTAGAACAACCTCCTTAAAGTATTGTTCATTACACAAAAGATGATTGAATCTGATGCCTTTGATAGTCAGTCCTCTATTTAAAACCCACAGTAAACAGCCCAGTGTGTTTTGATTGTCAACCAGCTTTGCTCACAGTTGCTGCTGGTCATATGGTGTCTCAGGGTGCGCCTTCCCTCGTGGGACTTCAGAAGATGCTAGCCATCAAATTGTTTGGAGGGTTTTCATCTTAAAATATCATTTCTCCTTATAAATTACCAATTCTAAGCTTCCTTGTTAAGGGAAATGAATTTGGGTTGAGTGATGGATTATGTGTGTGCGCTTGTTTTGTTTTCTTGGTTCTTTGAGAATGTAGTGACAGAAGACAGAGGTAGCAAGAGGCTCTGTAAATGTCTGTCCTCTGAATCTTATTCTCTGAGACTCATCTTCTCAGATAGAATGAGATGTGGTATCTGAGTTCCCAGGTGATGGCTGCAGGATGAGGAATGATGAGTGGGTAATGTCCCACAGTCTGGAGACCACCACCCAGCTCAGGCTGAACAAAGGCGAGATGGGCTGGGTCCTGTCAGGGCAAGGACACCGGATGCCAAAGTCCACTGCCCGTGTGTATTGTGCTTCTTCTTGGGTGTGTATTTGGTGCTAATTGGCTTGCTGCTACACCTCTGCACTGATTTGAGCCCCTGTGTCTGCACACACATGTCAGATCCCTGGGGAATGTGGAAAGCACTGGGAGGAAAATTGGTGTGAGGGGAGACAGTGGGATTTGGAGTCTGGGACTTTGGGTGTTTCATCCTGACTTAAGCAGAAGCGTGGTCTGGGCAAGCCATGGGGCCTCAGTATTTACACCTAGGAAGTGCTCACCATCCCTGCCCAGCTGTTCTCAGGAATTCAGGATTATTATGAGGATTAACTTATTGGATGTGACAAAACAGATATTCTATAAATGGAAGGGAGCATGTTAACATATTATCTGAAGGAGCTCAGAGAACACACAGAAAGTTCTGGTATTTTTCTGATATTCTCATGACCCTCTGGATAGTGTTGGGAAACCAGGTTCAGAGAGACAGAAGCACTGTGCAAGACAGAGTCAGGCATGGGACAGTTCCACGCAGTCTCTTGGGAGGGCCCAGGGTAGTTTTCTGGGGCCATGTGGCTGCTGCTGATGTCACTTCTGTGAAGAACCTGGGAGTGTCCTTGTGTACCCTCTGTTTTTGCATTAGCCCAAAGCAGACAGTTTAGAGAAAGGCTGTGTCTTCAGCTGGCTTTCAGTACAGGGTCGGACTTTAGACTGTTGTGATTTGGTGTGAAGTGCAAACCTGATGTCCAGTGCTGGAACTTCAGAGGGCAATGGTTGATTAGATTGAAAGAGCTGTCACCTCATCAGAGGATGAAACTACCAGTATGGATTAACTGGGTGGTAGCTATAGGCAGGCAGGATGTGGCTGGGAGAAGTAGGTCCCTGGGTGTGCCTCTGGGTTTATATTTTGTTCCTGGCTCTTACTTCTCTCTTTACTTTCTCTCTCTTCCCTTTCTCTCTCTCCCTCTCCCCTCCTGGTCTCTCCCTTACCCCCCCTCCCTCCTCTTCTGAGCTGCCATAGCCAGCTGCTCTCCTCTGCACCCCCCCCTTTCCACCATGATGTCCTCCCTCACCTCTGGCCCAGATTAATGAAGTCAGCCAACCATGGACTGAAACTCTGAAAGCATAACTCCCCCCCCTTCCGAGTTGTTCTTGTCTGGTGTTTTGGTCACAGTGACATAAAGCTGGCTAACATCCTGCCATCTGCAGCTCTGCCTGCTCACCTCCATAGTCTCCTTATGGGCATAAAATGCTATTTGAAAAGCACAAAGGTTTCCTTGAATTTCTAAAGACACACAACTACACTCTTGCCTTGCTTTGAAATATTTTGTTTTCAATAACTGATTTTATTTTGGCATTATGATATGATAAATTTTTACTGTAGAATATGAATTGTATTCGCATTAAATTTTTCTTATATTTGAAGATGGAAAGTTGGATTTCAAAAGGGATATTTGAAGACCAATTTTCATGAACTAACACAACATTATCTACATAAAATGCTGGGAAACAATACAGTGGCTGGTGAAATAGTTCTCTATCTCATCAAAGGGAGAAACTGGCTTTGAAAAATCTACTTGGAACTTTGAGGGGAAAAAAATGTAACAAAATACTGCTTTCCTTTATTTTAGTAAGTCTTAATTTCTTGCTTCTTATTCACAGAACATATCAAATAATAATACAGTCTCATTCTTCAGCACCATTTTGTAACTAATCCTCCAGAGTTTAAAGAGGAAATTGAATATTTTAATGGAGATATTATATGCTAGCTGAAAGTCAAAGGTTTTTGTTTTTGTTTTTAAATTAGATGGAGGAGAAAGGCACTGACCCTTACCAAGTTGTATTTGCCCCAAGGCATGCACATTGGCCAGAGAACATTAAAGCTCTACACAGTTGAGGTTGCTGGATGCTTGCTGGGTGAGAACCAAGTGCAAGGAATTATAGAACTGCCATGTTCTCACGAAGCCTTATCGTGTCTTAATGATTTAGCTGCCGACATGAAAATCAGTCAAGACCCCATACTCAGAATCACATGCTTGCATTAAAATTGTGTGGCTCTGCTCATGTGGCGGGCTTGCTGTCTTGCTTGTTTTTATCTTGGCAAGCTCCCAGTAAACATCCAAGTTCTTCTTTATGTGATTGTTTGGCAGAAAGCAAGAGTAGCATTGAAATGGACGTTTTGAAAACCTGTCCCATGGTTTATCCTTGACCAAGTCTGTTGGCCATTGCACTGAAAGTGGGGAATAAAATGGTGGGATCCTTGGCATGGAGTGCGTGTGAACCAGTGGGCACAATTATCATCCCTGTTTATACAGTGAATGCCCTTAATGTTACCAAACCTCAACACTTAATGACAGATCTCTTTAAATAATTTGTGCAGGACATGAGAAGGTTGCTTAAAACAGCACTGCTTCATACTGAGCAGGATGGTCTTGAAGAAATCAGTGTGGTTAGTATTTGAGTTCTAGTAAGTTGAACTAAGATAGCTGCTGGACGACGACTCCTCCTCCTCCTCCTCCTCCTCCTCCTGTCATGAAACTCCTTTTGTTTCCATGAAAGATCAGCTGACAAATGGAGTTATTCCAATTTTGATGTTTGGCATATATTTTCTCAAAAATGGATTGAGTTTGTCACTTCAAAGAAAATAATTGACAGTACTTGCTACTCAGTATAAAATTTAAGTTTTCAAGTAAAACTGAGAGATTCAGAAATTTTGCATGAATCTTACCAGCTGAACAGCTTCTCAGGGCTCAAAAATGATGCTGACGAGGTCAGTGGAGCTCTGAAGAAGCAGGATTGAAGGTGTAAAATGAAAAGCATATGTTCTGCCTTCCAGGCAGTTTCCAAATGAGGACTGTGTGGCATTAAAAATCATGAAGAGCTAAAATAATTATTCTACATGCAAGAAACTAACCGTTTTTAATACAGCAGACTATGGAATGTGCATTGATGTGGCCTCATATTCATAAATACACCTGATATTTAAGAAACTGCCACTTGTGGATTTGGAGTGCAGTATCAAAAAAAAAAAAAAAGGATTTTGACTCTTATCTGAAGAGATTTTCAAATGCTTCCACTTTTCCAACTCTCACATATCTGAGTAAGTCTATGTATTTTTCATAAATTTCAACCAAATGATACTCTCGCATAGTGGATGCAAAGGCAGAACTGAGAATTCAGCTGACTTCTATAAAGCTAGACATTGGTGATGTTGGCAAAACCTTAAATATTTCTTTTTCTCTCAATCAGTTATGGTTTGGAAAATATAATTAGTTTCATGAAATATGTTAACCTGTAATGGATTTATATCACTATTTTAAATGATTTTTTACAAAAAGAACCTTAGTTTTAATTTCTAATGTAATGAAGGTGAACATACTAAGTCACACATACAAACTCTTTGGAGTCATCAGTCATCTTTAAAATTATGAGAGATATAGAGACAAAAATGATTCAGAACCAGCACATTAGGAAATCAAACACTAAACTCTGTCTACAGCCCTTGGTAGAACACCTAGCTCATAGTAGGTTTCCAGCACCACCTACTGAGTGAATGAAAGAAAACTGTCTCCAGACCTAGGAAGCCATAAACAGGTAGAGACATCTACAGGGCTCTACCTGTGTGTATGCATGTGTGTGAGGTTTAAGCTGCTGCTGGCAGCTGTAATAAACATCCCCCCAAATAGAGCTCAAATTGGTAGAAAGTTTTTTTCCCTTATTCCTAATATGAAAGTAGTTGTCCTGATTGTGTGTGACACTTCTGTCAATGGTAGTTAGAACTCAGTACTTTGTGTTTTTTTCTCTTCCAACATGCCATGCTCACCTGAGTCAAGCCAGGGATAGGAGAGGATGAGAAGGCCGAGGTGCCTCTGCATTTTGAGCTGCCTGTTTCATTATGACACAAGTCACTTCTGCTCACATTCTGCTCTGAGAACCCATTACACAATCCCCACCATCATAAAGAAATCTTGCATGCCAGGTTTCAGGGACAGCACAATATGAAGTGATGATAGCATCCAGTTTTCAGGGGACAGGTCAGTCTCTGTCACAGTGCATAGATGGATTGACTCACATGTCTTGCTAAGATTTTATTATCTCTTTAGGGCACTATCTAGTTGGTGTCATGACTTGTATAATGTATTGTATGTAATGTACTTAATTTTAAGTGTTTAAAAGTATATACTTAGCCAGTATTATTCATATTTCAGTATGGAATTTCTCTCCTGTCTGTTTCAACACTGAACCCTTCCCAAACCACAAGGATTCCCCCAGTCCCTGAACCTGTGGATTATTTTCCAGCAGTTGCATGATTTAGACAGCCTGCAGGAGGACAATTTCTATATAGGGTATTTGGGAAGAAAGTTCTTGGGTTTTTGAAACCACACATTCCACATACACTTAAGAATACCTGGGAACATTCATTCTCATATTCAATAGATGTATCCATTTTTAAAAGCTTTAAATTTTGAACTGTGTGTTGTATCACATGGAATTCTTAGTTGACATGAAAGTAAAGTAATAAAATTTAATTTAAAAGATAAGTTATTGGATAATGTATTGGATGGACAATGAGATTAGCTGGTAGCTAGATATATTGACCCAGACGGGAAGTAGGAATCAGGGACCACAATGGCAGTGGTCTCCTGTCAAGCACCATCTGGAGGATAGAGCAGTGTCTTGGAGTGGATGGAAATTCAGCCATTTGAGGTGTTTGCCTCTTTGCTCAGAAAATACCTCCTCAGTAGGGTTAGACGTTTTTGCCCACTTCTCTGGCACTGGAAAGTAGGGGCCGTGTTAAATTTACACAGAGAGTAAAATGAATCGGGGTGCTCTTAGGAAAGGGACAAAGGCACTACAAGACCCAGGGAAGAGGAGCTGCAATGCCTGCATTCCTGGGCATCATCTGACCCCCTTCTTCAGTCAAAGCACCGTCTTCTTGCCCATCAACCTATCGAAATCCAATTTGTCTTGGTCTGTCTGCCAGCTTGTTAGCACTGTTGGCCTGCTCACCATTGCATTGTCAGATTTTCACATCCCAATAGCACTTCAAAGCATGGCAAGTATTATTTTGTCAATACTAATGATTTACAATCAATTGTTTTTTCATCATGACCTAAACTGAAGCTAACTTGATTGAAGTCAATTGCTAGAAGGAGCTGAAGGTTTCTGTTGCAAAAATTTCTTTTTTTTTTTTAACCAGTGATATAATTGAACTTAATAAATGTCCAAGAGTCTAAGTTAGAACTTGTATGCTTTATTTTTTCAGCATTCTCAATTCCAATATGAATATTCTACTATAAATAAGACCCTAGAGAAAGAGAGTGGTAGGAATACATATTACCAGGCAAACATTTCCCTCTCTCTCTCTGTACACCTTTAGCTGAAAGTCTGAGCTAGAAAAATGTATGTGACATTGCTCAGTAGGTTTGATTTTATAATAAAAGACAAAGGCTGACAAATTTCTATTTTTTTTGTTTGTTTTGTTTCTCATTACTAAGCAGTGTTTCACTCTGCACTGGCATTTCTGTCCAGACAGTTACATAATTCTAAATAGCTCACTTTGAAAAAGAATTGTGCACAGTTTCCTCCTGTCTAATTAAAGTGCCCAGTGATCTGGAGCCTCTGCTAACACGGTGTCATCTCATCTTCATGCCAGAGTCGCCTTATGTGTTTGCATGGGTGTATAAAATGGACTGCACGTTTAACCCGGTTCGCATTTCCCAGACTCCGCAGAACCTAGGACTGGTTGGTCAGGTCTAGCCAGGTCTCTGATGTGCATAGTGAAATTTTGAAGTTTAATATGTGAATAGCACAAAAAAAAATGTGAACACATAAAATAATTTCAGATGGTCACAGATTTCTCTGCATATGCATATGCGTATGTATATATACCTATTAATATACATACACATTACATATTAAATCCATATCAATTATAGTATGTAAAATAAACACAGTGGTACTTCTTGAATCTAGCTCTTAGCTCTCATGTTCATTACATTCATCTCTTTTCCCATAATTCAGTCATCATTAACCAGACCCTCAACAACTACACGGACCTCCTTACTAGGCCCTCTAGAAATGAGACTTGCTACCAACAGACCCTACATTTGCTCCCACATTGTGCACACTTTGTAACAGACAGCATTTTGGGTTGCACACTTGCTAATGTGATTGGGTAATGGAGTTAAATACAGTTTGGTACGTGAAACATGAGTGGGGGAAGAAGGAAGATGTGGATGCTTAGGAAAGCCTTGGTAGATATCAGCTATTGAAAGGAAAGGCTGTAAGATTTGGAGTAACGGAAGCTCACTACTAGAGATAGATCTGAATGAGAGAAAAGAAACTCCTGCTCTGACTGATTTCTCCCACAACTCTGTCCTGACTGCTGCAGAGATGGTGAGCTATAGACATATCTGGTGCAAGAAAAAAAGGCAGCAGCAGTCACACCAGCAACGAGCCCAGGGAAAAGTGCCAGCACCGGGCTGTGACCTGAGACAGGCCTGCTGGTGGCTGGTGATTCAAGAGGTGAAAGTGAAGCTTCAGGGAGACGGAGTAGGCTGCCCGGGGGGATGAGGCACCACAGGGAATGTCTTTATGTTTGGTCATACTGTGGGCGAGTGGGGTTTTCTGAAACTCTGTAGAACACATTTTGGAATTTTCCAATCAGAAAGACTGGAAGCATGTCTCCAAGGCCACTCACCTTCACTCATCTGGGGATCCACCTCCCAGATGGTGTCTGCCTGCCCCTCCAGACTGCACGTGTGCACAGGAGGCTAGTCTTGGGCATGTCATCCTAAAGCAGGCCCTGTGATTGCCAAAGCCCTACAGGAAAGGAATGGGATGGTGCTCATGTACAAAGCCTCCATTGAACTAAGGGGCCTGAAGTAAGTGTGTACCATATTTTACGTGTTCGCCTTTTAATCAACTTTTATCATCATAGTGCCAACAGGCTTAAGGTCTTGCCTTTTCAACACAGGTCAGAGCAGATTCAGAGCAGCTTGGGGACACGGTACATGATGAGTTCCCTGAATGTGTGCCATTTCCTTTTCTCTAAATATGTCTGTGTTTCTCACATTCTTTTCTAACTTCTCCACATAGGTCCCTCCCCAATTGCACCCATATGCCCTCCCATCTTTCTGAGGACTTCAACATCACATCCTGGTCTTCTCTGGAGGGCCTTGAGGGCCCTGAACATCTCTCTGCAGTCGACTCTCCACACTCCACACTCACATTTCTCCAGTGGCACTCAGCCTGTTCCACTCCTCCCCTATCCATTGATTTCCCTGCGGGTCGTGGAGCTGCAGCCAGAGAGGCTGCAGTGCATCAGGTTTCTGATGGTTCTCTGTGACCCCTGAATGCTGACTCTGTATGATCTTTTATGAAGTCTGGAAAGTGCAGGAAATGCAGGTTGACAAAATGCCATAATATTTGTGCAACATCTGAAGAAAAAAAATCCAAAAATGTCATTTATAATAATGTATTGAATAGAAATTCAAAGAACATGAAAAGATTAACATTAAACAGAGACATGAGGTGGGAGGGAAAGGGAGAGAAAAGGGAAATTGCATGGAAATGGAGGGAGACCCTCATTGTTATACAAAATTACATATAAGAGGTTGGGAGGGGAATGGGAAAATAAACAAGGAGAGAAATGAATTACAGTAGATGGGGTAGAGGGAGAAGATGGGAGGGGAGGGGAGGGGAGATAGAGGATAGGAAAGGTAGCAGAATATAACAGTTACTAATAGGGCATTATGTAAAAATGTGGATGTGTAACTGATGTGATTCTGCAATCTGTATTTGGGGTAAAAATGGGAGTTCATAACCCACTTGAATCTAATGTATGAAATATGATATGTCAAGAGCTTTGTAATGCTTTGAACAACCAATAAAAAAAAAAACAAAGAACATACATACAGCTAACCATTTTAAAGTCATGTTAAGAATCTCTGGAGACAACAGAAGGAATAGAAAATGTATAATTTTAGGAAGGGATTTATTAGATTGTCTTATAAAATCAGAGGCTGAAAGGTTCTATAGTAGCTGGTGCCTGGAGGGCTAGGAATACCAGTAGCTTCTCAGTCCAGGAAGTTGGTAGCCTCAGAACAAGAGGGGGACCAATGTGGAGCCCCAGTTAGAGACTGAAGCCTCTACAGTCCCCTGAAGGTCCATGGGTACAAGCCACCACATTCAAAGCTGACCAAACTGCAGTCTGATATGCACATGGGACAAGAGCAGGAAAGTCACCTGCCCGGGAAGGGTTGAGTGTGTGCCAGCAAGAGCGCCCCACCACCCTGTTCTATCCAGGCCCTCAGCCTATTAGACGGTGCCACTTTCAGTCAGAGGGGCTTCCCCATTCCATTGCTGACCCTCACACCAGTCTTCGCAGGAAGCACCCTGTTTCTACCAATGTACTGCTGCAGTCTGGCTGGTCATAATTCACGAGCCACTTGTCAAGCAGAAACAAACTTTATTTTTAGAACACACATGCCACACCACACGAGCTCTTCAGGAATTCCCTCATACACAACTGCCACTACCGGCTCTCCCAGCCACCTCTCAACTGCTCTTGAACCCGATTGGTTGGGTTGCATGGGCGGAGCCAAAAGAGTCCCCCAATGAGCAGCTCCGTGGTCTGAAAGGGCAGGGAAACAGCCCAATGACCATCAATGCAGAGGAGCCAATCAGATGGAAATTTGCTGGCGCTGCTTTTGCTGTGGCTCTCAACATCTCCCCCTCTCTGTTTAATTAAACAACAAGCATGTGGCTTAGGGACCATGCCTGTCTTAGGTTGTCCAATACTACATATGGTCATTACCCATCATCAGATGAGCTGACCTCTAGACATCAGCCTCCTGTCTTAGGTTGGTACCATTGCAATTGGATCTTACCCGTCATTGAATCCAAATCGACTGCTGTTCTCCCTGTGGAAACACACAAACAGACCCCCGACTCCAGACAATCACTGGGTCAGGACCTTTCCATTGTCCTGTTATAATATCCTTCCAAAGTACCTTGGGCTTATGTACATTTTTTGGACACATATGCCTTTCCACAGCACTAAGCCCTGATGAATCCAAATTTAAAAATTTTAGAGTAAAAAGGGTTATTTTAAGTTTATCTTTGGGGGATATATACCCCTTCCCAATTCCCTCTTTTTGCTTTAATAAGTACATTTTAATAGTTTGATGAGCTCTTTAAACTATGCCTTGTCCCTGTGGATTGTACGGGATTCCTGTTATATGAGTAATGCCAAATGATGAGCAAAATTGTTTCAAAGAGGTAGAAGTATAGCCAGGGCCATTATCTGTTTTTAACTGTTTTGGAACGCCTACAGTGGCAAAATTTTGTAAGCAATGAGCTATAATATCTTTAATTTTTTCTCTGGTGTAAACGGAGCCCATCAAAAATCCGGAAGAAGTATCAACTGCAACATGCAAATATTTTAATTTTCCAAATTCTGGCAAGTGTGTGATGTCCATCTGCCAAATATGGTTAGGTATCAATCCTCTAGGATTGACTCCAAGATTAACTTGTGGTAAAAAGGTCACACAATTTTGACATTATTTTATTTGTTGTCTAGCTTGTTCCTTAGTTATTTTAAAACGCTTTTGTAAAGTATTAGCATTGACATGGAACTTTTTATGAAAATTTATAGCTTCTTCTAGTGTAGAGAAAATATGTATGTCATGTGTAGTTTTATCTGCTAAATCATTGCCCAAACTAAGGGCTCCAGGCAATCCTGTATGTGCCCTGATATGTCCTATAAAGAATGGATCTTTTCTGTCCCAGATTAGACTTTGTATAGTGGAAAGCAAAGAGAAAACAGTAGAAGAAGGGGAAATCCTACCAGCATCTTCAAGAGATACTATAGCATTAACTACATACTGACTATCAGAAAATAAATTAAATACAGAATCTTTAAACATCACAAAAGCTTGTAAAACTGCATTAAGCTCTACCTTTTGAGCTGATTGTTTGGGTACTAAAAATGTAAAAGTTTGATCAGGGGTAACTACTGCTGCTGTACCATTATTTGACCCATCAGTGAATATATTTGGAGCATTCATGATAGGTGTTTTTCTTGTCATTTTTGGAAAAATTACAGGATGCAATGACCAAAAAGACAATAAAGGATTAGATGGTAAGTGGTTATCAAATGAAACATTAGATTTGCACATGATTATTGCCCAAGTATTTAACTCATTAGCTAACTCATCAATTTGATTCATAGTATATGGAGTAATAATTTTATTGGGAGAAATTCCAAACACTCCCTTTGCTGCTTTTATTCCTTTGAGTATTAATTGTCCTACAGCCTCAGGATACCTAGTAAGAATAGTGTTAGGAGAATAAGATAAATGTATCCATAATAATGGACCTTCTTGCCAAAATACTCCTGTAGGAATATTTTTTGTTGGTAGTACAATAAATAATAAAGGCAAA
>NW_026004834.1:416825-422802 GCF_001458135.2 Marmota marmota marmota | reverse complement strand
TCGGGATCAATTACCCCAGGACTTATCCTAAGTCCTTTTAGAGTAGAAGAACTGCATCCCAATAATAAGCCTACTGTTCCTTGTGGAAGAGGCCCTTTTAACCCTGTGGGAATTATTGAACTCCCATCTCTGGATAACTACTGCTCTGGTGGAGGCACAGATGTCCAATCCTGCACTTCCTCTGGTTTGTCTAGTGAGGAATCTATTGGATAATGTGTTCTGGGCACTACCCTGATGGTGTTGCTGGGTTCCTCCAGTGCCCCGTATATTTGTGGTCATGGGCCCCAGAGCATTGGGCCCCCCCTGTCCGTTTTTTGGCAATGGAGCCCAATGCCTTTCTCCATGATATCGTGGGTAAACACCTGGTCCTTGTCTGTTTTTTGATAATGGAGTACCCTCTATGTTGGTTTGAGAATGGCATTTTTTAGCCCAATGTCTCCCTCTATGGCATCATGATTAAATACCTGGTATTCTACTCCTTTGATACCTAGTTTTGTTAAACCCTCCTTCTATGGGGCAATTTCTTTTAAAATGTCTTGTTTGTTCACAATTCTAGCATTTTTTTGGCCTGGCATCTAAATCCTGTTGTACTGCAGCTGCCAAGACTTGCCCTTGTTCATTAATGTCTCTACATAATTTAATATATGTGTTTAAATCTTCATGTTTTCATGGTCTAATGACCTCTCTGCACCAACGATTTTCTTGCTCATAATCCAGTTGTTTTATTAATGACATTGCTTGTTCTGTATTCCCAAAAACTCTGGTAGCTGTTTGAATAAGCCTATCTACAAATTCAGCATAAGGTTCATTAGCTCCTTGTATTACCTTAGATAATTGACCTTGTAAACCTCCATGTCCTTGTAAAGTCTTCCATGCTCTAAGCGCATCTACGGTAATTTGTGAGTATATGGCAGGATCATATGCAATTTGTTGCTGCTAACCCTCATAAGGTCCCTTTCCTAACAACATATCTAGATTTCTCTGAGGATAACCGGCTGCTGCATTTTGCCTAGCCGTCTCCGTGCAAAATTCCTCATTGGCAACCTTCCATAACAGGTATTGTCCTCCATTTAGCACAGCTTTACACATACTAGTCCAATCTGCTGGCGTCATGCTCAAATTGGTAATAGATTCGACCATGTTTACAGTGAAGGGTGCTTGAGGACCATAGGTTGTTACAGCCTCTTTTAAGTGCTTCACTGTTTTGAAATCTAAAACATGGTGAATTCGCTGCCCTCCTGCCTGCTCAAATACAGGGCATGCTAATCTTTGAGGTCCTGTCTCAGGATCCCATCTATTAACTACGGGGGTTGGGGGCCACCCAGCATATGGAGGTGGAGCTCTTGGTTGGACACTTACACCCTCTGGTGATAGAAAGGTGTTAGTAATAGCCTCCTGTTGTAACTTCTCCCCTGATGGTTTTTCCTCCTTTAAAGTTTCTTCCTCTTGCCACAGTCTGGCTGGGCACAAATCACGAGCCACTCAAGCAGGAACAAACTTTATTTTCAAAGTCCCCCGAACACTACCCACGCACCCTTCTCCAGGACACACCACACACCAACCAGAACTCCCTCCCCCAGAACTTCCCCTACCAACGCGAACTCCCCAGGCAATCATTGTGAGAACTCCAAAGTAGCGGGTGCCTGAGGCGGACAGTAAAGGTCTAATATACAATTGAATCAATCCAGCATCATCTTTATGGCTCGCCTCTCAACCATTACTTTTGGCAAAATGCCAGGGGCCATTCCGACTCGGCTGTGGCTCTCAGCTCCTCTGTCTGACTAGCTTGAGAGACTTCTCTTTTACTTGATCTAACATGTCTTCTACCATAGTCTGAACTGAAAGCTTTGGACTAGGCAAACAAAATCGTATCATCATCCACAATGGCAATGTGCCAACTGGCAGAGTTCCTGGGTTTTTCTTTTCCCTCTCCCTTAAATCTTCACCAAGATGGTCCCATTGTGATATATTCAACAATTCCTCCTTAAAAAGCCATGGGCTACATTTTTGTATTGTATCAACGTTTGCCCTAACTGTTCTTGGTTTTACTGGGGTGCCTGCTTCCTCTAACAATTTACTTAACACTCTTTCAGTTTGTTTTTTACTAATTTCTGATCCCATATTTCTACTCTAAAGATAACACAACCCAACAAGATAACACCAAACAAAACCGAAACAGAATGAAACAAAAATGGAACAAAAATTCATTATATCAGCCTTTCTATCCTCCTGAAATGTCCATCCGTCCTTTCTCCCTATCTGTTCCTCAGACACAAATAGTTTTTCCTCAGGTGTGAGTGGTTTTTCTTCCGTCTCACACATCTCCAGGGACAGGCAACTTAAAACAAAAGCAAAACAAAAGGAAAGAAGAATTTTAAAATAGCTACCCATCCTCTCGCCCTGCCCTCAGGGGTGAGCAGTTTACCTTATCACTTACCCTCAGTCATTCCCCATGCGGGCCACCAAATGCCGCAGTCTGGCTGGGCACAATTCATGAGCCACTTGTCAAGCAGAAACGAACTTTATTTTTAGAACACACGCCACACTACACGAGCTCTTCAGGAATTCCCTCAGAGCCCCACTGCCACTACCGCCTCTCCCGTCCACCTCTCAACCACTCTTGAGGCTGATTGGTTGGGTTGCATAGGCGGAGCCAAAAGAGTCCCCCAATGAGCAGCTCCGTGGTCTGAAAGGGTGGGGAAACAGCCCAATGAGCATCACTGCAGAGGAGCCAATCAGCTGGAAGTTTTCTGGGGCCGCTTCAGCTGTGGCTCTCAACACCTACCAACTTGGTAGGCATCCCACATTCTATTCTGGTTGCCGAGCAAATTAACCACCAAGAGAGTGAACTACGTGGTGGCTGTCACTATACCCATGTGCTGGGAGCCACCACTTCTGCCTGGTGTTAAGTGCTTTTACATTCCAAAGGAAACCCTTTACCCATGGAGCTCTTTCTCCTCAATTCCTTCACCTTCTAATCCCTGCACACTCCAGTCTGCAGTTTGTGTCTGTGCATTTGTCCCCCTGGACATTTCACACAAACAAAACTGGACATTATGTTCTCTTTAGTTTCTGGCTTGCACTCAACATAGGGCTCTTAAGATTCACCCATGTTGCTATGTATATATCAAGCCTTCCCACCTTTCAAGGCTGAATAATATTCCATTGTGTTGATATAAGAAAATGTGACACATACAGCATGTTAGTTACATATATTCGAAAGTATCAACTTATAAACCACAGCTCCTGTCAACCTGTGTTCACTCTTCCCCATTAATATACCTCTGTACATCCCTAGACCCGTTCTGTAAGTTTTGATAGAAAAATGCATGGGGGTGCACACCTGTAATTCCAGTAGCTCAGGAGGCTGAGACAGGAGGATCGTGAATTCAAAGCCAGCCTCAGAAATGGCAAGTTCTAAGCAACTCAGTGAGACCCTGTCTGGGGATGTGGCTCAGTGGTTGAGGGCCCCTGAGTTCAATACCCAGAGCCTAAAAGAAAAAAGTATAAATCATGGCCAATGTCAGTAAAAAGACCTAGTGGGATGAATCTGGAAATACAGCATGATTGCTCTCCCTAGTATAACCCATAGTCGTGATCAAGCACAGGTCCCCAGATCTAGGAGATCACAGGACCTCAGCCCTCACCAGCCTCACAGTCTTGAAGAGAAGATTCCTTCCCCCTCCCAAGTCAAGGCTAACCTAGGTGACAAAGGGACATTGTGAAAGCAGTGCATGAGACATCTACCACACAGGTGAGCCAAGAGCACAGGGCAAAGTTCTGGGAACCAACAAGCAGAGTGCTAAGGGCTCAGTCTCCAATGCCGTGCTCCTGCCCCAAGATGGCTCTCTGCCTGCTGGGCTGCATCATCTCCACGGCCCTCATGGCCCCCAGGTTTAGACACACCTGCCTGACACCTACATTAGCACTGGTCACAGCAGCCCGGCACATGGGCAGATGCCTACATCACTCCAGTGGATCCGTCTTGTCTGTTACTAAGCATCAGCACACCTGTGGGCACCACGATTAGGCAGCCCAATGCCTGTAAGCATGACATCCACTCTTCAAAATAAATGAAACCTTGTCAGAGAAGCTTCAAGTATAAGCATTGAGCTGGGTAATGGGGAGCTGTGGAAAGACCCGCTGCTGAGTTTGGCATTGTTTTCAGGTTCTGAGAAAGGATATCATTTCTGGGGTCTGAGCATTAATTGAGGAGAATATCCAATATTTCCAATCATGAAAGTATTATAAAAGTTCAGTGTTATTGGATCCAGTGGCCCATGAGAGCATTTTCTGCCCACTTCCCTGTGTATCTCAATTACTAAATAGCAGGGTGCCTGCTCACAGAACCCCAGCGTCAGCCTTCTGGAATTCAAAGAGGAATATTGACTTTGCTGTCAAATGAGTCCCAAAGAACGCAATTTTACATTTTCTGAGGCTTAAATAAATGCTTTCCTTTGAGCTAATAAGAAGCCAAGTACTTTTAAGATATTCTTACATCTTACTTTAAGGAAGTCCAGTCCCCAGAATGAAAGTTACATGCCACCTACCTCTGAGCTGAAAAACGTTCAGAAGGCCACTACCCCCTGGCAAATGACTGGGCCCTTCGCTAGACTAAAGGACTAGAAGTCCAGACAGCCCATTTATCCCAAAGTTGCACCCAGAAATTTAGTATTTTAAAACAAATCACCAGTTTCTGATTTACCTATGTGGATGCAGAATATAAGTTTATAGTTTTAATCAAGACATTATTATTTTATGTCATACACCACCAACAATTACAAAATTCAAACAGAAATCTTGTGTCCCTGTTTTCAAGTTAAGCAATAAGAGTTCTTGAAGCTTTCTGTTACTCTAATTTGCAATTCACTTATTTTATTTCCCTTGGACTTTCCCACTATTGAGTTGTTCATTAAAACTTTCTGTAGCAATGTGCTGGCCCTGGTTTAGCATTCCCAATATCTGTAATTAGAGGGAATTAAACATTTTTTTGCACTCAAACAAAACTTGTCTTTTGACACAATCAAATATCTGTCCCATTTTAAACCAGGATTAATTGTGAGTTATGAATCATTTACAAGAACACAACACAAAAAGTAGCTACTGGGACTCTTTCCAAATTTGGGGTAAATTTATGACACGTTTGATATTGACCAATTATTTATAAAGTCTATTACTACTGCCGGTAGGGAAAGATTTACTAGAACAACTAACGTAAAATGTAATGAAATAGATTAAGTCTCCTTATGAAATATTAATATCCACTAAATCTGGTAATTGGAAGTCTGTATTTGCAATCTCTCAGTTGTGGCTATTTCCAATTCATGTTGCAGATGGTGGTTTCAGCTTGCATTCCCAGTTTTCATTCTTGAAAATGAAGAGTTTCTGAGAAACATGGCCATTGCCCAATAGCAGGAGACCACACTGGGAATGACCATGGACTTGAGCTGTGTGCACACGCATGCATGTGCGTGTTTGAAAATGAAGTCAATGTTGGGTGCCCAGTATTTCTCTTCAATACTTACCCCCTAAACGAGGCTGGATAAGGGATTGGTTTTGGCTTCAATGAACAGCAGGTAAGAAGGACATCCATTTTCCAAAGCGAGGTCATAGGAAACCACTTGTAAAGAATGTTAATGGTACACAAAGTTCACAAGGTGGCAAGTCCAAGTGCTTGGGTGGGCGTTAAGGGGAGCACGTCTTTAGAAAGCTACTTGTGCACTTTAGTTCCAGTGTCCTCCTACTCTGGGGGAGTGTTGGTGCTCTTTTCTCAAAATTTTCCAAGTGTTGGATGAGCTCTTCTCTGGTCACTGTCTGCTAGAAGCAGACAGAGGTAAGGACTCCATTCCTTTCTTTGGTGGGTGTCATTAGAAAGCAGAGGTGGGGGTGGGGGAGGGAGCAGGGAGGGAAGAGCATATAAAAGGAGCACTGCCAACCTGGTCTCCACGGGGCAACCAGCTGAGACGGGCAAGTCTTG
>NW_026004834.1:377889-416402 GCF_001458135.2 Marmota marmota marmota | reverse complement strand
TCTGTTCATGGGTAACCATCTACTCTCCAGAGAGGTTGGTACTTTGTCCCCTGCCCAGATGGACCATTTCTACATGTACTCCTCACCGAGGGCCCAGGAGGAGTGAGGTATCTGTGGAAATGGGAAAAGGTATGTGGCTGGATGGCAAATTTAAATACGGATGACACACTCAGAGTAAGAGGAGGATTATAGATAATGACTCGGATCCTGCTTGGAAACTGGGGATGTTAATTTTCAACAGATGTCTGAGGAGGAAGCATGCCATTGACCCATCCGTCTTGGGTGGGTGTGGGCTAAGCACCAAGGCTTGGGTGAGCAACCACAGGCACGTGTTTTTAAAATCTCATGCTTACATCACCTTGAGTAACTTTGCATGGATCAAAGCAAGTCCCGTGGCCAGTTTCAACATCCAGGGCAACAAAGTACCACCCAAGAAGAAAGAAAGCAGGCTTCGCAGGCCAAGGACAAAGAAGTTGACAACAGGCAGTGGGGGCTGGGGAACCAGAATGTGAGTAAATGGCTCACCTTGAGGTGGGTGAGTAGTTCACAGTGACTGCCACACTTAAAGCCATCCATGCTAATGCCCAGGGCATCACTGTCTTCAGAGAAAGATGAAGTGTCTCTGAGTAGGAGTCAAAGCATATTGCCCAGCTGGGTGTTCACATCACAGCCCTCCTGAACTGTCTGGTGAAGAGGTCCCCAGCCCCTGTCCCTCCTGGGGTTTTACGTGCTGAATACCAATGGTCTGAATTGAGAACTGAGGCGGCCAGATGGCCTGGACTGATGTAAGTCAGAGAGCAGAGAACCATTCCTATAAGAAGTGCTTTAGAGAGCATCGTAGCCAGAGAAGGCAGTGGTCTCCGGATGATTAGAGTGTCCCATGAGTAGCTTGTGTCACCTGCAGGCTGTGGCTGCCTTTCATGCCCTAGCCCTCATGCGTCCCTGCTGTTTGCCACTTCTCTATGAACTGGGGGGCACTCAGGCACAGTCCAGCCTTCCAGGCCAGAGAGGACATTTCTGCTCATGGTCCACCCCAGGCGTGATGCAGTATGGCTTCGGGTGGGCCATCGCAGTGACCTGAAGGAACTCAGGGTATTTGCTGTTCTGCTTCTGACTTTTTATTCATGAGGATTTTTTGATGAGGACTGTGCTGGATCTTAAGTTCTCTGCATATGATCATGAGGCTGTCTGATCGGCTTTGCTCTTTCACGGATGGGTTTTACTGACATTGGGTTTTGCATCCCTGAGATACACCTTATTTGTTGGAAAGAAAATGAATTTTATGTTACTATAAGATTTAATCCTCAGTACTTACTTTGTGAATAATTCTTTGTCTTTATTTTAACTTCTGAGATTTGGGGGGTTTTTTTCCTATTTCTTAAGGAATTTTGGAAATATTTCTAGAAAATTTCTACATTGCTAGAAAATTCTCCACTTGAAAACTCTCTGCTCTGAAAGTTCCCTCTTACTTCATGCCAGGTGACCTCATCTGCCCTCTCTCTCAGCACAGACTGTCACTATTCCTTCTTTCTCTGGAGCCCAGACATGAAGCAGTGTCCTGTTGGTCCTGCCTGCTCTTCCTGGGTTATCACTGTGAACCGAGGTGCTGTGGAGGACATCCAGCCAGGACTGTGTGTCTTTGCGGTAGGAATTGGCACTGTCCACATCACCTTCCTGTCACCTTCCTCCTTCCGTGAGGGTTGAGCTCCTGGCTGGCTCTCTCCTGTCCCTGTCCTTGGGGGCTTTGCTTTCCACACAGATGACCTTTCACATCTGACCCTCTCCGCTTGCTCCCCCTCCTCCTCTAGAGGTCCCCTCTTCCATCCTCATCACCCACAGACGCTCAGAATCTCATCCTCCTCCTCTTAGTGCCAGAGGTTACAGCATATGACATCTGGGAGGAAATGACCAAAAGTGACATGCTCCCTTTGAAGAAAAATAAAGAGAGCATTTCAGATGGCAGCCGTGTTTCCAAAGGCCACTCTATCTTCTGAGTTAGGGCAGCAGATACAAGTAAAAGTTTTTCCCCTGAATGAAGAATTACATTTGGAACAAGTTGGTATATTGCAATATTCTGCTTTGGAGAAAAACAAATAAATATAAAATTACATTTAGATAAATATGGAACTTATTTTCCCTAGTAGTCATTTTTCCTGGTCCCAAACTGGCATATTTTCTAAAAACCTTCATCAAAATATAAGTATCTTCCACTGTTTCTGATAGACAGATAAATAAGCAATTTTAGAAAAACAAATTCCAAAGATGTGAAAGACCTGTGTTTTAGAGAAAATCATTCTTCTGTTACTTCTTCCCCGAAACCCCATTTTAATGCTTTGGAAATTCACTGCATACATCTGAAAGGAGAGAAATCAATCACTTGGAACCATGCATGTGGCTCATTTTGTGGGGAGTTAAAAAAAAATGGTGCAGATGGAGCCTGTGGCCCTGCATGTGTGAAACGGGCGTGCATGTCATGTGAAACAGCTGTGGGTGACCTGGGATGGTCAGGGGCTTGCACTCCTCATGAACAGAAGCCCAGCTGCTGGAAGAAATGTGCCCCCAACTTGTGATTCCCAAAGGGAGATTATGTTCCACACTGATGCCCAAGCTCCTCCTCAACACCCATGACAGGACTGCAATGATGGCCTGAAATTAATACTTGAATTCACTCTGAGACCAGTGAACTCTGACCTGATTATGGTGGTCACATGCACACTGCACACGGGTCTCAATTAGCATGGGCTGGGCCACTGCCCATGACCTCCACACTCAAAGCACATGCCCTGGAGCATTGGAGGGGGGTGTTTTCACAGACCACATTTGTGCTTTCAGAACATGAATCATTGCTCTTACAATCGAGCATGAGTTGGGTAAAACATATTGATTATTGAATCCTCAAGATATATTGTTATCAAGCTGTGTCAAATTTACCACTCTGCAATTAATACCATAACATATGTGGGCTGGACATTTTTTATTATTGAAATCAGTAGAGTTTTGACTACTCAGATTAGAGTGTCACCTCTCTCTGTACACACACACACACACACACATACACACTCACTCACACTCACAATTTGCCCTACTGAATTCACAGGTTCCACATCCATGGATTCAACAAAATGCAGACAGAGCATATGTGAATCCTGGTTTTCCCAAGAATGCTGGCTCCTCTGGCTTCTGAAGCTCTATTCTGTTCCCTTGGCCCCACTATGTCTAGAACCCTGGCTGGAAATGTAAGTTCTCATTAGATGTCCACAACAACACAGTGTTCCCATGCTTATGACTTTAATGTCCATGCTTATGACTTCTGGGCTCCAGCTATAGGGTAGGAACACTAGCTCATGCAATGTCTGTCTTGTGGTGACACTGACAACCGTGTCCAGTGGAGTCTCCAGAATCATTAGGCATTAACCAAGGCAGGAAACATTAACCACGCACGAAACAGGTGAAATCGTGGCAGGCTTCAGGCTCTCACCTGGGAAGCTTTCCTAAGTCCACTTCTAGGGAGAGGAGACTTTCCAACCTGTTCAACCATACCTGATCATCTGCCCAACCTGACCAACTTTCCCTGCTTGGCGCAGCACTCATGTGTGCAAGGTGGCCTCTGCCACATCAGGCTCTGGGAGTCCATGACAGTCCATCAGAACTGAACAATGCCACTGAGCCACCAGCCTTGCAGAACGGAGGGCTGAAGCGAGAGCAGCCAGGTCTTGACTGTGGGCTGCACTCACTGCATGTGTTAGTGAAGAAGAGTGGCCCCTCCATGCAGGGGAGGTGGGAAACTAAGTGAAGCAAGGTGTGAGATTCACACTGCTCAACCGACAGAAGCTGTTACCTTTAAGCCTTGAACTCCGGGGCAGGAGCCTCTTTTTTCACTTTCTGCAATGGGAACAGGAGATACCTCAGTTGAATCTCCATGGTGGCTATCCTCTGCACAGTCACCAGGGCTCCAGGCTGTTTCTGATTTGTTATGCCAGTGTCCCTTGGAATTATCATATCTACCTGGATATACACCACACTCCAGGGCACCTGGCAGGTGGAGCAGTGGGCATGTGGGGGTGTTCAAGCCAGATCCCATGCTCGTCTTCTTTACATCTCATTGACTGTGACTTAGTCACATCATCATGAATCTAGCTGTGATGGTGGCCCCACAAATAAATGTCTTTCTTTAAGAGAAGGGAAGCCAGGAACAAATTGGGCACTTTCCAAGTGGGAAAAGATAATGGAATCTGGGGCCACTTTTATCTCTATGACACCCACATGCCAGTGAGAAGAACATAGTTTACTACCAAAGATTTCTGAGGCTGGATTATTTTACTAAAGAGAATCACATCACATAGGATTTATTTCACAATTATAGGAAACCTGTGGTCTCAAGCGGAGATGCTGTGATTTCAGAGGTGCCCCTTCCTGAGCTGCTGGGGAGAAGGCAGAGCTGACTGACCTTCTTCCAGTGTGAGGCTCGCAGGACTCAAGACATCTGGAAATGAGCCCGCGCATTATAATTATTCAGGAAGTGCTTTCATGTTCTGTCAACACGACTAACACTGGGGCCTGGTCCATAATTTAAAAGTGAAGGAACCTGATTACCGTGGAACCACCCAACACTCCTCAGCCCCCAGCTGGACACTTCTGGAACCGAGATACTCCGAGGCCAGCAGCAAAAGCAGCAGAAGCTGCCTTCACAATGGTTCCTTGAAGTCAGATTCCCATGTCAGCTCTTCTGTTTCCAAAGAAGCAAATGAAGTTACATTGTGAATAAAATCTGTGTTCTACAAATACAACCACACTCATCATGCATCATCTTTAAAACTGTGCGGCCAGTGCAAAACCTAATTGTGTTATAAATTACTACTGGTTATTTTGACGACTCTGGTACCTTTTGGTAACTTTTAAATCAGGGAAACAAAGCAACTTTTAAAACAAGGTACTGGTAGCTAGGAATCAGAATCACCCACCTGCCAACCACATGTGACTCTATTTTTAAGAACAAGAAAAACAGCAGCTACCCCACTTAGCTGAGATCAAATGGTAGCTTCCAATAAGTGTTTTATTAGGTTGTGTGTTGCTTAAAGGAAAAGCAAAAGCAGCAATATTTGTGAAATGTTTAGATTAGACCACATCAGCAAGATTCATTTTCCACTGTGTTACCCAGAAACAGTTTTCAGATATGAATGAGTGATCTTTTATACATGTAAAGTTGTCCTTTGAGTTACCAACTGATATTAAATAAAAATATGACCCATTTCTAAAAAATGTATTTCATTCAAAAGTTACAATGCTAATATCTGGTGATATCTGCTATGTTAAAACAACTTTATGATCCAGAAGACCCACTTTGGGTGTGCACCCCAAGAAACAAAATCCAGACCCTGAAGAGATAATCTGCCTGCCCACATGAAATCGAGCACTCCTCACAATAGTAAAGATGCAGAAACAACCCAAGTGACTGTGGAATATGAGTGAATTAAGAAAACATGATGCATATGCACAATGGAATACTGCACAGCCTTGAAAAAGAGAAGTGTTCCTGCATGGAACTGGAGGACATTGCGTTAAGGAAAACAAGCCAGAAACAGAAACACAAGTGCTGCACCCCATCTGCTACCTGCAGAATCTAAAATAGTCAGACTCCAGAGGCAAAGTAGAAGAGTAGATGCCAGGGACAGAGTGGCAGGGGCCAGGGGGAGATGTCCCTCAAGAGGTGCAAGATCGACAGTTTCTAGAGATTTGATGCGGAACGATGTGATTGTACTTCATAATGTGACATCCCATGCTTGAAATTTGCTCAAGTGTAGATAATTGTTCTCTCTTAAAAAAGGAAATAAATAGATTTTAGCTATGCAAGATGTAAAGTATGCTAATTAACTTGACTGTGGTAATTGTTTCATAATGTAAATATATATCACATCATCAAAGTGCATGGACACTTCAAATATGCACAACTTCTAATTATCAATTGTACCCTAATAAAACCAGGACTTTTAAAAAAGAACTTCTTTTAACACAATACCAAGAATATAATTGTTAAAAGACAGTTTTACTATCTTCTGAACTTACAATGCATTTATAAAGAGTAAATTTGCTTTGAAAATATTTCACAATTAGTTTTCTACCTGGGCAATGATGCTTAACAAACAAGGTTGTTTCCATGATATTTTGGACCACAGCTACAACACCATAGGCTTTATGAGTACTTTTTCCTACTGTGTCTCTAACAGATTCAGGCCACGGTCCCCGACACCCACACGTGTCCTCTGAGTTCTCCAATTCATCTGCCCCCAGAAGCACCAATAGAAGCTTGGATTTCACATGAGAACATCTGTCTGGCCAAACCAGCTCCACAATAGGGCCCCATTTCTCAATGCACCCAGCACCTTCCAGATAATGAGAAGGCATGTCAGTAAAAAGCACTGCTAACACATTTCATATCACTTCTTTCTTGAACATGAAAAATAATACATATTAGCTAAAGATAATTTGGAGGGTTGACTGAAGGTACAAAGAAGAAAACAACAGTTCACTTATTTATACCACCAAGATTTGGATAAACCTTCTATCTGATGTGCACGCAAACATTTTAATCAAGGGCATGGTCGCATGATTCGACACCACCCAAACTTCAAACTTTTGGTGAACTTTGAACTTCAAATATCACTGAAAGAAACATCATTATATAAAACAGTGCAGAGACCCTGAAGAGTACAATTATCTTCCAAATTCAAAAACGCTTTTTTAAAAATTTTGCTTAATTATGACTCTGGTGATGAGCATGTCTGCTGAGCCCCCTTTGCTTGATGAATGACTCTTCCTTTCTATCTGTGCCCACACTTGATGACCCTGGCCCTAAGGACCGTTTCTGTGTAGACATGAGCCACACACTGTTAAAGTGCTTCTGCACCTACCTGCTCCACCGGATCACGGTGACTGTAGACAGGATAGATGTTGAGAGGATTAAGAAGCTGCAGCAGGTCAAGGATGAAGGTGTCCTACAGGAACCCACAGTGTTAACAGGGAAGATAAGCAACATGTGCTCAGTGGGGACATGTTTTCAGAGGGTTTCTTTAATGTGTGTGACAGTGTGACAGCAGACGGCAGCTCCACATGCCAGTCCAGGGCACACCACCCCCTGGCAGCTTCTGCCAGGCATTTTTACTAGGCTTCCAGCACCTGAGGGTGGAGAATATTGTGTTCATCGTGTGTTTGTTTCCCAAATTAAATACAATATTGATGGAGGATGGAGCACAAATCAGAATAGACCAGACTATGCTACAAACATCAGAAACTCAGTGTGCAACAGCAAGAGAATTATAAGTCACATTGATTGACAGCCTGTATCAATGTGATGAGGACTCATCACCGTGGTTATCTGAGGACCGAGGATAATGAAGGCTCAGTCAGCAGAGCAGAAGAGAAATGAAGACCGCCGTCCTACAAATGATTGATCCACTTCTATTGGCTCAAATATTCTCATGGCCACACCCAACTTCAAGAGGCCATAGGAAAAATCTCCCTCTGTTCGGAGGAGAGGGACAGATGTCTCTGCTCAGAATCAAGATCTGCCTGTGCTTTAAAAAAAATCCTTCCTGAGTGAGCAGATCAAAGGTGGGGTGCTATTTTTTAGCTTGATGCATTCAAAAGAAATCTTAACAACTTTGTTCCCATATCCTTCATGGTAGAGAATACAGAACAAAATAGTCAAACACCAAATAGGAGAATTGGTACCAAGCTACCTGAGTGAACGCGAGCCCATTACCACCATTCTGCCATAGCTCTCAGTTTGGGCATCTGATGGCATTTTGAAATGTGGAATCAGGGTGTGGAACAATGTTTTTCATTACTCACAAACTTTTTCAACAAGAAGCAAATGAGTGTCTTCAGTGTATTCATCATTATCAACAAGCAAATGTGTTGCGATGTTGTTTAGGTCAGCAGTTTTCTGCATGTCAAAATGTGGCCAAAGCTGACTGCCCTCGCAGGTCTGTTAAGTGTGGGGTTGTCTTCAAGTCACTGAAGGAGACTCTAGGGGTGGTGTCTATGTTAGAAAAGACTCTGCCACAGGATAAGAGGACCATGAGGACGAGACCCCCTTCTGTGTATTCACTACTGTGTCCTCTGTGCACGATACATAAGATGTGAAAAAAAATCTGTGATTGATTAAACTGCACTCCTGATGGACAAGGTCCTATAGATTAAGTGGTCCACAGGAATGGGAGCAAATCATTAAGGAGATGGAGCTAGGGAGGGGAAGGATGGATAGGTGGAGCCCTGGGAATTTTAAGGCAGTGAAATTCCTCTGGGTGACACTATCATGGTGAGCAAATGTCATCACTGATTTGTCCAAAACCCACTGTATGCACAAGATGAACGGTGGGTGGTGGGTGGTACTGATGTGTCAGGGCAGGTGCCTCCCCTTTCTACCAGATTCAGCTCCCTGGAGTGGGGCATTATCCTAGGAGAGGCCAAACATGTGTGGGCATGGAGCGCTGTGGGAATCTCTGCTTCACCTTGCTGTGAACCTAAAACTGCTCTAAAGAAATGAAGTCTATTTAAAAATCAACTCTCCCCATTATTTGTAAGTACTCAGCCTTATCAACACATCCTTTTTTTTGCATCAGGTACCACCTGGTTTCCTTTGCTTTATGCAGAGTTTTGAAATTTCATCTTTTTTTTTTCAGGAAGAAGAATTTGACTGTAATAACTCAGGACCTGACAGACAAAAGTCATATGAGACCCAAATGTAGAATCCAATGTCCCTGCTCATCAGCTTCCCCAGTGCTCTGCTTGCATCTGACATTTTTCAAGTAAAAAGAAATGTGTTCCTTCTTTGTTCATTATGGTTCTCTGGATAATGCTTACATTTCTTTCTAAAACTTTCCAAATGAGTGCAAAAAAAGAAGATGGACATAGAAAAACCAAGCCATAAAAATGCTATCCATCAGCAGTTTGGTTAAAAAGCTATCATTAAGGAAGATAAATGTAAATTACAGAATGAGGTCACCATTTAATTGATATAAATTGCAGCCACCTGCTCATCTCACTTCCAGGGGAAAGGGCTATATGTATGCAAAGGAAGTAGTTTCCCAAGGAGGAAGAATAGTTGCTGGGCAGACTCATCGGCACTTCAACTTTTATTTAGGTCTCCCAGGTCTGCCTCGCCTGCCCCTGTCCCAGGAGAACTCACAGCTGGACCTCTGTGCCTGCTGGAGAAGATAGAAGGACAGAAGACAG
This sequence comes from Marmota marmota marmota, assembly GCF_001458135.2. NCBI lineage: Eukaryota > Metazoa > Chordata > Mammalia > Rodentia > Sciuridae > Marmota > Marmota marmota. The sequence goes on along the minus strand of NW_026004834.1, from coordinate 407,168 downwards.
ATGCAAAAGACTACACATTCCCCAGATTCGGAGGGTCTGGAAGCCACAGTCAATAGATCATGGCTTCCCAATGGGAAGACATTCAAAAGACGTTGGGTTGGCCCATGGAAACTGCAGAATGGCCTCCAGAGGTGAGCGTGGGTTCACTCTGCAGAGAGTAACAAGTTTTCAATCTGGATAACTTTTCACTCAGGTGAAGAGAGCCTCGCAGGGCACACCGTAGACCATGCTATAAAGGCTGTCTGTCTATCTCGGTCCGTTTGAGCTGCTCTAACAAAACACCACCACCTGGGTGGCTTATAAATAATGGAAATGTATCTCTCACACCCCTGGTGCTGGGAAAGCCCAAGATCAAGGTGCCAGATGATGACTCGGGTCTGGTGAGGGGCCTCTTCCTGGTTCCTTCCATGGGAAGAGGCCAGGCAGCTCTCTGGGTTATAAGGCCACCCTCCCACCCATGAGGTCTGCACCTCCTCTGCTGAATCACCTGCAGAAGCTTGTTAGTATCACTGCCTTGGAACAGGATTTGTGTGTATGAATTTTATTTTTTTGGAGGGGACTAATGGGGATTGAACTCAGGGGCACTCGGCCACTAAGCCACATCCCCAGCCCTGTTTTGTATTTTATTTAGAGTCAGGGTCCCACTGAGTTGCTTAGCCCCTTGCTGTTGCTGAGGCTGGCTTTGAGCTCGAGATCCTCCTACCTCAGCCTCCTGAGCCGCTGAGATTACAGGCATGCACCACCACACTTGGCTTGAATTTTATTTTTATATATGAATTTTAGCAATAAACATGACACAAACTGCTTACTGGTAGTGTCAGTTGACGTTTTTTAAAAAGTTTCCCATATCTCATTTTACCAAAAATTATACCTTTTTGTCTTTTTAGCATCATTGCAGAAACACTACTTAAGTTAACACATATTAATAAATTGAAGACAACATTAGTGGGAAAAAAAACCCTAGTTAACAATTTATTTGTAGGTTTTCTACAGCATGGAAAAATTCACCAATTATTAATAGAATTTTTCCTTGAGAATTTTTTTTCATTTTGTTTCTGGTTTCTAATCTGTGTTCTTTTAGTTTTCGGGCTTTAGAAAAAAATGTCTTATAGAGTTAAATATCTTTAATTTAAAAATGTTTTGCTTTATAAAGAGAGAGACTTCATTAATTTGGAAGGAGAAACTGTAGGCCTGTCACATAGCAATGACTTATTTAATTACATCTCCTTTTCTTGCATTCCATCTGCTTGGAGTTATTGTTTTCTTTGTTACAATCAGTTCTCAACAATTTATGTTCACTCTTGATCCACTCATATTTTGCTCGAATTTTAAATTCCTTTCAAACTACGAAGGTGCCTGTCTTTGCTAGCATACAGGACTCTGGAACAGCTTGTTCCTGAGAGGGATCTCAACGCACTATCTAAAAACATGCGGGAGGCATACAGGCTATTTTGAGCTGAAGGCGACTAAGCAGCAGCAAATGCAGGGAGAGCTGCCTGCCCACACGGTTCTGCCTGAGGCTCAGCAGGGCTCAGCGTCCCTTCCTAAGGGGGACACAATTGCCCCTCTGTGGAAATGTCCCTTCCCCTTGTCAGGAAGAGAATGGCTTTTCCCTGCATCACAAACCTTATAAACAGCTGACCTACCACAAGTGTCTTTGTCCCCACCCCACTGTTTCCTGTCCCTGGGAGCCCACCTCCTTGTCCCTCCTGTGGCCCCTTCCCACACTTATTGCCCTAGGTGAAAGTGGTCCGTAAGCACCAGGGGCTACCTGCCTTTCCTGGCCTCGCTTTTTTCTGGTGAAGCCCTGTGCACCCTTCAGTGAGGAGTAGTACCTTTCTTCCTCTCCACCTCTTTTCATCTCTGTGGCTTGCAGGCCACGAAGGAAGCAGAAAGGGGGTTGTTTTGATTTTTCTTCCCCTACACTGGGACCCTAGCAATGAGAAAAGGCACATCCACTAAAAGTTGTGAATGTTCTTCGGCTTATCAGAAAGCTGTGGTTTCAGTACAGTTAAATATCTTGGAATCACTCATTAGATCCTCATCTCAGTAGAGATGGACCCTAGGAAGCTCTCAATTCTGGTGGAGCACAAGAGGAAAGGAGGAGAGGGTGACCCCCTCAGAACCAGGTGAAGGGCTAGCATTTTAGCAAATTTCTGAGGCTGGGTGGGCCACTCTGAGGCCTGAGAACCTCTGTCTCAAGCCTAGTTGGAGTTTGCATGCACTTGAAAAATATTTCCCATAGACCCTCGACTTCACACTCATGAGATGGCAGGAGGGGAGGCGAAGAAAGACCCCTGGGTCTCCAGCAGGGAGTGACAGCTGTGGGCCAGGAAAGGCATGGGGCCCTGTGCTCACCCCCCTGCTCCCCAGGTAGACTTGTCCTCGCTGAAGCAAAAGGCTTGCACCCCGGAGGCAGCACACTGGCCATTCACAGGGCACAGGCTGATACCTCTTGTTACCTGAGGGCAAATAAAAGATGGAAATCACATCGTACCCATGGGGTGGGGGTGCACTGCAGTCCTGGGACAAGGACCCCACTCTGGGGTCATTGCTAGTCTTCTTCCAGTGTCCAGGGACAGTGAAATCCTGCACAGGTAGACACGTGCATGCAGGAAAAGAGGCTGGGGGCTGAGTCCAGCAGCAATGTCCAGGGCGCCCTGGCTCCTGAGTCCCACAGCTGGACCAGAGATCAGAGAGTGTTCAGCACCCCACCCCACCCCAAGCACGGCCATTACCAGCGTAGGAAGCCTCAGGGGACCAGCAGCAGAGTGGTGGAGAGGTGGCACCAAGCTGGAGTTGGATCACAGATGCTGAGAACAATCTCAGGATGCCATAAGCCCATGGCATGGCTAATGGACGAGCTTGAAGCCGTGGCTCCTAGGAGGTGACCACAGCCCTAGGAGGTGGCCACAGTGAGGACACAACCCAGCTCAGCTGGATGCCTGATGGGAGGGCCCATGCCCTGCAGGGTTACTCTGAGGGAGCAGCAACCCTCATATCCAGCTTTCAGTGTGATTGGCCCCCATCTCCTAATAATCAGGTGTCCTGCAGATTTCAGGAACAAATCATAACACATGACATTTTTAAAGTCATGGAGAAGCAACAGTGTCCAGAGTCCAGCACCCCAGGACAGACTCAGAAGTTTTGTAACTCCATGCAACGCCCTCCTGGGTCTCGCTTCAGTGGCCCTGCTGGGTCCCACCAGGCAGAATAGACCACTGAAGTCATTCATTCATTGTTGTTCTCCTTAAGGTGGCAGCTCCATGGGACACGGACGTCACCTCTTCATCTCTCCGTTCACTCTGCTCAATGTTACCTGGCACATGGGAGTGTGCCAAGAATGTCATGGAGCGCATGGGGACTGGCTTCCCTCTTCTGCAGCCCTAGAGTGAGTGGGCTTTCTGTTGAGCAGCCCTGGCCTGGGCACCTTGACAAGTGACACCCTCTGCAGTGTGCATGCAGCTGAGCTTCCACATGGCTGTCTTGCCTGGCTGTCTCCGGTGGGCCTGTCTTTATTCCTCCTTGTGGCTTTGTAGACACAGAGAATGAACATGGAGGGTGCCGCCTCCCTGCTCATGCCCAGTAGCAAGGGCACTCCACCAGGCTCCCTTGGGGTCAGTCAGAGCCGGCCCAGCTTCTGTGCCCCTTGCAAACTCTGTGAATAGTTTCACTCTCTTGCTCTCCTCTCCCAATTTTTACCTCTGTCCTCTGTTTCTTTCTTTGCTTACCCTAATAAGAACTAAAATAAAATGCAAAATCATTCCATGTGTAAATAGTGTGTTTTTGTTTTTAATTATAAAAGTAGATGAGTTGTATCGATTATGTTTACAAATATAATTCAAAATTAATTTTATTCTTATTTAGGAAACTTTTAACTCCCCACTTCATGACTAATCATCTGTAAGAGAGTGGAAACATATTCCTACACTTCACTTAACATTTTTTTCCAGTACCCTCTTACAAAAGTCTCTTTTACAATTATCCATAATCAGCCAAATGGTCCATTAATAAGAATTACACATTAGCTCAAATTGGATTGAGTCAAACCTGCACAGAATGATCCCTTGTTTTCTAAAGAAAACAGAACGTTTCAGCATCTGGAATGCATTAGGAGTCCATCAAATGTTTATTTAATATTAGATCAATTCAGTCTTGCTTCATTAAGCCACATAGTCAGGGAGTATGCCCCATCTCCAATATGCGCTTTCTTAGTGAAATTTGCCATTATGCAACTTTGAAAATTGCCAGCAGGAATTCAATAGAAAGCTTGAGAATGAAGCAATGTCAGAACTCTACAGATCCATTGTTGCTGTATAACAACCTGGTGTTTTAAAAAGAATTTCAATGGTTTGGGAAACAATTTAGAATCCTTCTTTGGTGACTCAAGTTAAGTGGACTAAAACCAGAGGTGATTCCAAGGTGCACAAGTTCCAATTGACACTTTGCTCCCAGATTGTCTTAAACCAACATCCTTATTTTCTTCGGTGCAACCTTTTACACAAGAGAGAAAGTGGAAAAAATAAGATATAAGTGATCTGTGGTGGTTGAGCTCCTAATTGTTCTGAGACAGAGGGAACAGTGCAGAGATTGAGGGCCAGACCCTGGGCACAGATGCCACAGGGCTAATTAGGCTGTGCTGCAGGGGAAGAGCTGAGCTCTCCAGGGCTCCAGAAGCAATCTATAAGATGGGGCTTTTTAACATTTCCTTCCTCTTAGGTGGGTGGTTATGAGGAGGAAGTGACATAAGTAAAGTGCTCCTCCCAGGGATGCCTCACAGGAAGATGACATCATGAAAGAGACCCATGCTTATTTATAAGTTCATTCTTAAAATAAAATATATATATATATATATTTGTGGAGGACCACAATAACTTTCTCTTATTTATTTATTTATTTATTTATTTATTTATTTATTTATTTATTTATTTTATGTGGTGCTGAGGATCAAACCCAGTGCCTCACACATGACAGGCAAGCACTCTACTGCTGAGCCACAACCCCAGCCCTATAAGTTTATTCTTAAAATGAACAGGTCTATTCATGCCGATTTTATTCTGAATTGTGCTCCTGGCATTCTCCTTTAGGGGAAGGAAGCATCATTTCCCCAGTGGCATTACTCTCCTAATGATACATTCTCTTAACCACAGGAGACCTGTGCCCGAGAACAGGCAAAGGGAAGGCATTTGGCACTCAGGATATTACTCTCCGTAGCTGTCCTAGCTGCAAGGGCTGGTTAGGAAGGGCAGCCAGTGGCCAGCACAGTCCACATTGAAGCTTCCTTTAAGTCATAAGGCGTCCACTTTCATTCTGAGATCTCACTGGTTTGTGGAGGCAATGCACAGCCTGCTAGGCAGCTGTTCACAGAGCATTTTGTCAGTAATAAAATCATGTATCCCATAAGCTACCCTGGTGTATATTTTCCTGGAGGTAGTGAAAAATAAATGTGGCTCTGTGTTTAAGATCTTCAAATATAGGCATGCTGAGTTACGGGAGTAGATAATCCCTTTCTTAACCAGTTTCCATGCTAGTCCTGAGAACCTCTGTACCCAGCTAAGGTAGAGCTAAAGAAGTTTGAGTTTGAGTTCTGATTCTGGACGTTGGAGTCTCTGGGGTTCGGCTATATGCTAGAGTGAGGAAGGCCTGCTCTCATATCAACCTGCAGGGCCTTCAAGTCAGAGTACTGGGCTCTGGAATGCCTCTTACCCTCTGTCTGCTCATCTACTCTACTTGCAGTCTAGCTGCTAGGTGCATTTTGAGCATCTTGGTAATGTAGGGGTATGTGTGTGTGTTTATAGGTGTGTGACATTGGCACATCTCTCTCCCCACGTTCCAGGTGATTCCAAAGTGAGATATACTGAGTGGTGTTAGGAGTGAAATTGTAACTGGTGCCAGGAGACAGGTGAGTCAATATCACAGCACAGCCCATCATTGCTGGGTGGCATCTCATTTTCCTGACTTTCCCTCTTAAAAACCTCCCTTCAGCTCTTTTAAATATTGTGATGCATTAAAAACAGTCTGCATTTGTAACAAGATGGGTTTAATGGCAGAGTGGTCAATATTCTAAACATAACATGTGTGGATACTTCACGCTTCTGATAGGGTGGCCCCCAGTCCAACTTGAGAGGGCTATGAAACCACACTGGCATTTCCCAGTGGTCTGTGAAGTGCACTCCACCTTTCTTGAGGGGAAATTCTTGCCTGATCCCTGCAGCTCTGCCCAACAAGCCACAGGGAGGTGGAACAAGGTCTTTCTGTATCCAGCTAGACCATGTCTCTGGTGATAAGACACAGCAATAGTTCATTAGAGGGAGGGGTCCTCAGGGTGAAGACGGGACACAATGTCCTGGGAGGACCCATGGTAAAACAGCAAGCAGACACCCTCTGGAGACCCAGCAGTGAGTGGTCACTCAGTGCTGACTTTGGGCCACTTCCTCAGGCTGTGCCTTGCCTCTGTCATGACACAGAGCTGGGTCCAGGAGGATGCCACCCATCAGAAAGAAGAACCAATTGGTGGGATGATTGATTGATAGTTAGACAGATTATAAATTGCAAGAAGCTGATTTACACAATTATGGAGACTAGCAAGGTAAGTCCAAAATCTGTAAAGCAGGCTGTCAGGAAGGGCAGGCTGGAAACTCTAGGGTATAAGTGAAGCTCTAGTCCACAGACAGAATTTCATCTTTGGGGGAACCCAAGCCTTGCTCTTAAGGTCTTTCAACCATTGGGCTGGGCCCTAAGACCATTAAGGACAATTTCCCTAAGATGTTGATCATATCCACAGAACCTTCCACAGTAACACGTGGCTTAGTGCTCAAAGGACAGAGAACCATAGCTATAATGGGCTGAATGTGTGTGGCTCCCCAGGATTTAAATATCGAAAGCCAAATGCCCATATGATGCTATTTAGAAGGGCGCTTCAGAGAAATCCTTGGTCAGGAGGGTGGAGGCTTCATGAAGGAGATTAAGATGATTCACAAGAGGAAGCAGATGGCCAGCTTGCTCTCTTTCCAAGATGCAAGGATTCAAGAGGCCAGCACCCTGAACCCAGAGGAGCTCCTCATGGGCAGCTGACCACGCTGGTACCTGATCTCAGATTTCCAGGCTCTTGAACTCTGTGGAATGAATTTCTGTTCTCTAAAAGTCAGAGCATCCCAAACTCACTCCGACAATGGTCTAGGCCAGTGCAGACTAAAACTGTTATTTGAGTGGCAGGTCAACTTCAAGAAGAACATGGGAACAAGGACCTACAGTGACATACCATGCTAATTAAATGGGAACAGATCTCATATCTAGACTTCTGACATCTCCTCTAATTGAGAACTTCCACATTCATTTTACCTTCCCATGTAGTAACGATTACTGAGGTTAAGAACTCATTAGTTTCCTGACCCTAGGATGTGGTGAGCTTGCCCCTGGGCAATACTCAGGGCAGGAGGGTGTGTGTACATATGCACTTGTGCACATATGATCTGCTCCAGAGCTCATGTCTCCCTGGCAGGACTGAAGGCTCTGTTGGGGCGGAGCAGCAGCTCCCAGCTCTGCAAGAACTTGCTGGGGCCCAGTGGCTGAGGCTGACCTGCAGAAGCAGCTCCGCCCTGGGTTCTCAGTCTTGTCCTTTCCCAGGGTCAGCGTTCACCAAACCTGCACAAGTTCTTCTTCCCAACGGTAGTGCTTGCTTATCTCGGTACCAAGTTATTTGCCAACTTTAGACCTAACCAAGTGTGGAAGAGAAAATCATTACATGTCTACTGATTGTTGCCATTTACTATTTTATTTAACAGCAACGTATTTCCCATGAATGATTTAATTCAAGGAGACATAAAATATGTGTATGTTTGGAAAACCAATTATGCAGCTGAAAAACTCTACCTTATTATGGCTCATTTTCTTGTCTGCTCTACGCTTTCCTTTTGTACGTCCAGAGAGGGGATTTTTGTACCTGACACACAGGATGCTCTTAGCAAAATTCATGTAAGTCAAATATCGTGTCATTCTGGGGGGAAAAAGTGGATGATTTGGTTGAGGCTCTAGTGGGAAACTGAACTCAGGCTTGTTACAAAATCAGGTTTAAATTTATTTCAAAGACCTAGTGAAATTCTGTGTAGAATGCTCCAACTCTCTACTGAATGTCCACTGTGTGTCAGGCTCCATGGGACTCAGCGAGTAACCCCCAGCAGGAGCCCACCTTCCATTCAGCTTACACCGGGTTGGAGGATAAATCCAAGGGCCGGCAGCTCAACGGCAGGGGGAGGCATGGTACCTAGGGAGGCAGAAGTGGGGCTGGGACCCTGCAGCAGGGAGAGCGGAGCTCAGTGCCGGGGTAGGAGGGAGGTGTCTTAGAGAGCTACTTCCCCGCTGTGGCTTGGGTCAATAATGAGAAGCAGGTGCATCAAAGGACATAGAGAGAGGCCTGGGGCAGGTGGAGTGCAGGTGGAGCAGAGGACCCAGGACCATGGTCACACACATTTGTTCCTGCCCCCTCCACCGAGCAGTGCCTGCACCTGGTACATGAAGACCTCTGTCCTTTCCATGGTGGCTGAATCCTGCAGGGCAGCCCCCACTGGCCTCCTCGCCCCAACCCTGGAAGCCCAGGAATGATGAACACCACCCTCAGCACTTGAACCCTAGGTGGTCTCTGCCCAGCACTGGACAGTGAGGTGGACCTGCCAAAGAACCGCCTCTGAGTCTAGCTCCAAAAGCTTTGCAGTCTTCTCATTTGATTGTTAAACTCCTGACTCTAGCAGGAAAAAAAGGCTCTGGGGGCTAGCTTGTTCAGGAAGGAAAGAGCCAGTCTCACCAGCAAATACACTCTACAGATGGGCGCCTAGAGGAGGGGCAACCCCTGAGAGGGGGACTCCATCCATCACGGAAGGAGGGGAGGTCCCATGCCTCTAGAGGAGGGGAAAACTGTGAGAGGGCCCCCATCCTTCCAGGATTCCAAGCACAACTATATCTAGAAGAAGGGCACCCCAAGAACTTGGTCTGTCCCTCGAGGAGGCAGGGCACAGGCCCCCATCCCCTCGAGATGGGTCACCCCAAGAGGGAGACCACATTGCTAGAGAAGGGGTACCCAAATCCCACAAAGCAAAACACCCCAAGAGATGAACCACATCTCTAGAGAAAGATGGGTGCTCGAATCCCCTAGAGAAGGGGCACCCTGGGCAATAGGAAAGCCATCCCTAGAGAAAAGGCTTCCAAAAATAGGGGGACACTGATAATAGAAGAGTGGCAGCCATCCAGTAAAAGAGGGGCAAGCCCAGAGAGAGGGAACCCCATCCTCATGGGGTGAGGGGTGCCAGGGATCATCCCCCTAGAGGAGAGGCCAACCCGAGAAGGGAGCCCCATCCCTCACAAGGTGAGGAGTGGGCCAGGTTAGCCCGTCCCTCTAGAGCAGGGGCCACCCTCGAGTAGGGGAGCCCCTTTTTTTACTGGAGGGGCACCATTTAAGTTGGGAACCTAATTTCTAGTGGAGGGGCATCACTTTTCTTAGAAAAGGGCACCCCTCTATATGAGGACTCAGTCCATAAAGGGTACCCCTCTTTAGGGGGACCCACTCCCTAGAGGAGGAACACCCCTGATCCTTTAGAGGATTGGGACTTCATGAGAGAAGGATCCAATTGTTAACAGGGGATGGGAGCCCCAATTCCCTACTGGAGGAGCACCCCTCCAGAGAGGGTCACCTCTTCTAAATGAGGGGCACACCATTCCCTAGATGAGGGGCACCCCTTGGACCCCATCCTTCATGGAGGAGCAGTGCCCCATCCCCTAGAGAGGCCACATGCTTGGAAAAGTGACATCATCCTCATTGATTAGGAACCCAAACCCGAAGTAAAGGGGCACCAGTCGAGCAGGTGACCAATCCCTAGAGGAAGGGCGCGCCATGCCCTAAAGAAGGGGCACACCTTAAGGGGGAAGCATACCACTAGGAGGATGAGGGCACGTGACCCATCCCTAGAGGAGGGGCACCCGGTGAGAGGGCCCCCCATCCTTCCTAAATTTCATAAAAGAGGGGCACCCCTTGAGAATTTGACCCCATTCCTCGAGGGTCCATCCTGACAGGGGGACCACCTGCTAGAGAAGGGCTGTCAAAATCCCACAGAGCAGAACACCCCAAGAGATGCACCACATCTCTAGAGAAAGAGGTGTGCGCAAATCCCCTAGAGATGGGGAACCCCTGGAAATAGGAAACCCATCTCTAGAGAAAAGGCTTCCAAAAACAGGGGGACACTGACAACAGAAGAGTGACACCATCCAGTAAAAGAGGGACAAGCCCAGGGACGGGGAGCCCCATCCCTCGCGGGAGGAAGGTCTCCAGGGTCCATCCAACTAGAGGAGGGGCAACTCCCAAGTGGGGAGCACATTTCTCGTGAGAAGAGGAGGGGCAACCCCCGAGAAGGGAAGCCCCTTTTCCTATAGAAGGTGCACCCCTTGAGAGGGGAACCTAATTTCTAGTGGAGGGGCACCACTTTTATTAGAAATGGGCACCCCTCTATATGAGGACTCAGTCCATAGAGGAAGGGTGTGCCCCTTCTTTAGGGGGACCTACACCCTAGAGAGGAACATGCAATCTTTTTATGATAGAAGGATCCAAGTGTTATCAGAGGATGGGAGCCCCATTCCCTACTAGAGGAGCCCCCCTCCAGAAAGGGTCAACATTTCTAAATGAGGGGCAAACCATCCCCTAGAAGAGGAACACCCCATTGGACCCCATCCTTCATGAAGGAGCAGTGCCCCCATCCCCTAGAGAAACTGCATGTCTTCAAGGGTGACTCCATGCTTATTGATTGGGAACCCCAACCCGATGTAAAGGGGCACCACTGGAGTAGGTGATCAATCCTTAGAGGAAGGGCACCCCATGCCCTAAAGAAGGGGCACACCTTAAGAGGGGAAACAAATCTATCTAGGAGTTTGGGGGCCCATGACCCATCCCTAGAGGAGTCCCAGACAAAACTAAAAATAAAAAAGTGACCTAAAACAAACAAAAAGCCCACTGAACTAGTCCCAGATGATTTTTAGTCCTGAGACTATGAATAATAATAAACTGAAGAATAACATATAATAATAAATGGCAATTGATTAAAGTGAATACACTGGGGGGTGTTTGTCATACAGCATTGTCAGGACAACAGCTAGCTGATACAGTGCATGTCAAGGGTGCCCATGGCCTGTTTGACAGGGGAGTGACTTTTTTTAGGTAGCACGGTTTCTCAACCCCTTGCTGGTACTTTCTCATCCCTCCTGCCCATCTCCCTCTGCCTCTTTCAATCTCTTTAAATAAATTGTTATATACTCATCAGCCAATAGGAAAGGACATTTGGACTTTCATACTTGGCTACTGATTGAAATGCTAGGATTACTAACAGTAGATAGAAGTATAATGAGATGACTTCAGAATTTATTAACCACAAAAACTGTCTTCTATGCCATTTTAGCAAAACTGAGCCTTTATTTAGTTGAAGAAGAAGCAAGACAGTTTTATCAATATTGCTCAGTGGGCAGAGGAGAAAGCTCTGTGGCCACCCCCAGAATGGCCGCCCCCCGCCCCCAGTGCAGCACCCAGGCTGCAAAAAGCCTTATCTATTGATTCCTAAAGCCACATGGGGCAGGTATCATTCAGCACCTCAGTGCACATACCCAGAATTTGCAAAATTTTTCTGCAAAGTGTTCAATATCCTTGACTTGACTGCCTTGCTTTAATTAAGTTCTCCATCACTGAAGTCCCCCTACATTTCAGGGACTCTTTTGTTCTTCCTGGGAGCTCAGAGTAGGGATGTGCATCACCTATTGGAACAAATTAAGTGACTAGAATTCACCAGTAAATGATGCTGATTTTATATTTGTATCTAGGCCGAGAAGATCTGAACCCAGACTGTGCAGAAATCCCTGTGCTCTTTGACACGTCACTGCACCTTTCATGCTAGTGACATCAATTAAATTCAGGTTTCTCTCTGAGCTACTGCTCAGGTCTGCCTTTTTTTTTTTTTTTTTTCAGTTTCTGATCAGATTGAGGAAGAGCCTTGGCCTCTCCTGATCATGAACAGTGTTATAACTCACTCTCCCCCATGCCAGCCCCTCTGATAGGTTAATGATATTTGTTCGGCTCAATTTTCCTGTTTTGGTGACTGTGGATTGTCTTCTGGGATGGAGAAAGAAGCTGGGATGGCTTCAGTGGGGACCACCTGGCTGGGGAGGGCAAGAAAGAGGCCCTCAAAGCTACTCCCTGCCGTTGCCCAGGACCAGTATAGGAAGGCCATAGGGACAACCTGCTTTTACTCTGATACCTCTCCTCTCTGGTTGTCTACAGAGGCCCCGGAGTCAGCCAGGCAGGCAGCTGATCCTGGGAGTGTCAAAGGGAAAAAAGGCCCCTTCCTACCCTATCATGGATTTTAAAAAATGAAGCTATCAACTTGGATGGCGCATTCCAGAATGAAGCAAGGTCTCCTTTAAAATTAGATGTGCAGAATGTTTTGTAGCAGGATGCATCTTAGTTGGTCATTCACGTGTCCATCGACATCTTTTTCTTCTTTCTTTGAACATAGCTTAATTTCTGTATTTGATGCTCTGCTGGGCACTGGAGTCAGGGGAGTGCATCTTCACCTCCTGCTCACCAGCTATGGGGCTGGTAATGTCATATCTTTCTGAGGCTATATTTCACTGGGTTTTCTATGAAATGCATGAAAATATGTGTGCTTCTTTAAAAACAGACAATGCCCATGTCAAAGGCTCCACGGTGTTCATGAGCACAGGCTCTCCTCCTTGCCTGACTGCTATCTGCAAGGGACTCATGAACCCTAGACTTTCTTTACCCAGCAGTGAGCGAGCCCGTGGCCTGCTTTAGTCAGGGTAAAGGAGTGTGACTAATATGTGTCACTTCCGTGAAGAAGGTTCCAGAGTCAGCGTGGCCCCGAGACACAAAGATGTGAGTGAAGTCACAACCCTCTCCCAGTGGACATACAGATGAGTAATAACTAAACACTGATACTTGAAACATATTAGTTGCTGCAGCAGAACCTTGCTTATTCTGACTGACACAATGAATACATTCCAAGAAGAGAACCATGATTGTGCCACCCACAAGAGAAGTTACATCGAATCCTACTGACTTAGGAAGCCTTCTCTTCTCCCTCCCTCAACATTCTGCATTGACTTTATCTGGTACTGCAGTACGACTATGTAGACTATGTATTTCTATGACTATTACGTATCTAAAGCTCTTTAAATGAAAGTTAATCATCTTGGGGATTATAGACAAGCCAGGCATGGATATATTTATGGGTAGCCCACATACAGATGGGAGGACACATAAAAAAGATGAACATAGACAAGCTCTGTTCTCTTCTGTACCCTTGGGTACCATCCACACATCTCACACCTCTGGCCGTAGGTAAATTCTTCCTGAATTTAAATAAGTGTGGATGCCTCCATATGCATTCACAAGTGTGAACTTGGTTCAGGGAGGAGAACACATTCGTGTTCCTTTTTACTGGCCCATGACCTGTTGAACCTGGAGACTTATTTGTGATGGATGAATATTTATGAAAACCACCACTTCAATTAAAATATAAATGTCTAAGCTAAATTAATTGAGTGAAGAGGAAAAGAAGACTCCCTTGCATTCCAGAAGATAACTAAGGTGGGGCAGAGGTTGTCTTTGTTCAGAATACAGAAAATAACTCAAGAGTTACTGATGTGATAGGGGAACACAATTTGAAAGGATCTCTAAACCTACAGTCTTTGGAAATGCTGTCATCATCTTGACTTTCTGCCCCAAATCATCAGGGAATAAGACTCGGTTGAAAGTTAACATCCATTACACAGGTCGCTACCTTGCCCAGTGCCAGGGGGCCACCTCCCTTGGGCACACACAGAGCCACATCTGCTTGCATCCAATTCCCCAGGAGCCCTTGGAATACCCAGGGAGTCCCACCCTTTGACCCTCAGGATCAAATGACTACAGTTTTGCTAGATTGACACCTTGTAGTCAACTTTCCGCTTACCATTTCTGTTGTTGAAGTGAAGATAGCTCAGGAGTGTTCATGAGGGGTCACTAACCAAGTTGGTCAAACATGTGCACTTGTCTGATTGCTGCTGCCTTTGTCTTGATATTAAGTGTGGTTTCTAGTTGGGCAGGATGACTGTGGACTGAGTGGGCAGGAAGCAAATGCAGTCCCTGGGAGAGCAGGGAGGGGACTCAGCTGCTGGGCTGGAGCTCCACGTTAACCCAAGTCAGTGCCTGTTGAGGGCCAGCTGCTGTGGAGACACGTGTGTCCAGTGAGCTAGTGGGTCACCACATGTCCTCCATGCCAACTGGACTTTTACCCAGCGGGCAGTCTAAACAACAGCAACAACACAGGTCTGACTTTCTCAAGCCTCTCAATTTCATCACACACACACACACACACACACACACTCACACACACTCAGAAGTATTCTGATTTACAAGGTGGATTCATGGTTTCTCCAATCTTGGGCTACTTTAGTCAAAAGAAAACTTGTACATGGGGTGGAGTCCCAGGAGCCAGCTGGGTGCTGCCCAGGAAGCTGTTCAGGGCTTTTGCAGGCTTCTCTGCCCTCTTCGGAGGTTCCCACAACCCCAGCCATTGCAGAACTCGGAGCCTGGCACCTAAGAGAAGTTTTCCTAAAAGTTTAGGCTCCTCCAGTTTTTCCACAAAGTTCAGTAGCTCCCTCTGCCTCCATAATCACAACAAATTCTTGTACTTGTGTATCACCTTGGTGCAGGGAGCAGGGCCCTGGGGCTGGGGTTAAGGGTTTGTTCTTGATAGGAACATGCAGGATCCATCTGGAGGGTCTTATCTAACAGGACTGTGTACAAAGGGCTTAGGATAATGGTGGTCCTTTGCCATATTCTATGGCATGAGTACCGTGAATTAAATAATTCCAGGCAGTGCTTTGCATACATCCATTGATTACTAATAGGGCAAGGGTATATGCCATAGAAGCCTGCCCTTGCACACAGCCAGGAGGAGGAGGCGTCTCTGAGGAGCTGCTCCAGGGCAGAAATCTAAAGGAGGCTTCCTTTGAGTGTGTCCCAACAACAGCCAGGACCCCCAGGAGAAAGAGAGTAAGCACAGGATGGCTTCCAAGGTGACAGATGCAGGAGCCTTGAAGGACCTGTCTCTGCAAGAGCCCAGCCCCCAGGTGAGCCTCAGGTAACACCAAGTTGCCTGCCTCAGGGGAACTAGCTGAAGTTCATTCTCCCCAGAGGACCTGTGGCCTTCTCTCAGCTCCTTTCTTTTTTTTTTTTTTTTGAATCAGAAATGACCCCAGGGGTGGTTAATGACTGAGTCACATCCTTATCTCTTTATATATTTTACTTAGAGACAAGGTCTCACTAAGTTTTTTAGGACCTCACCATGTTGCTGAGGCTGGCCTTGAAATTGTGATCCTCCCTTCTCAGCCTCCCAAGTATGTACCACCACACCAGGCCAGCTCTGTTATTTTGGGGTCCCAAGGACTGGAACTGAAGAAAGTGTTTATAAAGTCCAGACTATGATGCTCTAGGAGAGGAAAGTAGCAATAATCTTACAAAATACCTGATGACAGATGAGACACCCAGAGTGTTTGAAGGATCACTTGGCTATGTGGAAAGGAGATCAATCAAGTGGCTATTGAGATAATTAATGTAGCAACAGCAGCAAAAATAGAAACCGAATATCATAGAAGGTTCTTTCCAGGAAATGTCTCAGATGTGCTTTGAAGAACATGTGGAAAGTCTGGGTGATTATTTAGTAGTTTCTCTAAAGGCCACTTCCAAGATGTCTGAGGGTGAATATTTTTCCATCTTCTTTCTTTCCACAAGTGTGCTTTCTAGAAGATTCTGCAACTGCTATCTTTGCTGGGCCCTGGGTCTTGGTTCCAGTAGGTTTCACATTCCTGGGTAAGGGTCTGTGAGCTACTTGGTGCTTCAAAGATGATGATGATGATGATGATGATGATGATGATGATGATTTGCAATGGGATGGTCTCCTGGCTTCCATAGCATCTCAGCTGGGTGGGTCACCTGGTGGGGGAGTGTGTCCCTGGGGCTAGGGTTAAGGGTTTTCTGGCTTTGCTCCTGAGGGGCAGCATCCAAGACCACATGGAATGTCTTCTATAATAGACAGTTTATAAAAAGCTCAGGATTATGATGATAATGTAGTTACTTTTATGTGTTTAAGGAATTACATGACTTCTACATTGATTTTTTTAAGTGTGCCAGGATAAATTATTATAAACACCGGATTATCAAAAAATATTAAAATAGTATTGGCTAGAGACAGGAGAAATTTCACCTTCTGGCAACTGGAACTGATAGAGATATTATTTTTCTCTTCTGTTAACACAATGCAAATAGAAGTATCAATGGGGAAAATGCTTAAGTAAACCATCTTGGTGCCATTTAAAAACACTGATTCATCACTATAAAAAGATCCATCTTTGCTGAGAATTAACCTTATTAAAAGACAGGAGCTTCTAAGGAAGGAAATGTCAGTCAGGGGAGGGAAACATAAATGATTGCAGCCAGCAGGAAGGAAGATGGTTTAATTATAGTGTGAAAACAATTTTATCCCCTTTAGGAAACAATCATTTGTGTTATTTATTCCTAAGGATAAATAAATCCCATTATTTGTTTCTCTCCTTTTTCAGGGTTATCTTTGTATGCATAGTCAAAATTGGCTTAGTTACTATATTAATTAATACTTCAAGTGACTATTTTAGTTGTTTTTGTTTGTTTGTTTGTTTGTTTTGTACCAGGGATTGAACTCAGGGACACTCAACCACTGAGCCCCGTCCCCATCCCTGATTTGTATTTTATTTAGAGACAGGGTCTCACTGAGTTGCTTAGCTCCTCACTGTTGCTGTGGCTGGCTTTGAACTTGTGATCCTCCTGCCTCAGCCTGAGCCACTGGTGTGCGCCACCACACCCGACTTATTTCATTTATTTATAATTTTTGTTTATCTGATATTTTTCTTTTTTAAAATACTATGCCTCTTAGTGAGAGTCTTAGTACACAGCAGCCTACAGTATTTGGCTTACACTTTCATTTTACTGTATTGCAACTCAAAATCCCAAAGAAGAATAAGGATCGCCAGGTCTGCTCAGATGCTTACATGGTCTCGAGAGCCAGAGCCCAGCCTGGGCCCAGGTGAGGACCTGCATGATCGGCCTCTGCTTTCTGTTCACATGGACTGATCATCTGAGGTCACTTGGGGGCAGGAGAGCTCAGTGATGGCAGCTTTTCCCCACCTCAGCTACACTGGCATTTGGGGCCAGGAGCTCTGTGTAGTGAGGGACTCTCCCGTGAGCTACAGGATGGGATGGGTAGCAGCACCCAGATCTCTGAGCAACAGATGGCCTTAGCATGCTCTCAATCAGACAATCACTGTTGTGTCTCCAGGCATGGCAGACACTGTGCAGGGCAAAATCAGCCCCAGTTAGGGACTTTAGAATGTCCTGGAAATCCCAGCCAGAACAATTAGGTAAGCCAAGAAAAAAAAAAGGCATTCAGATTGGAAAGGAAGAAATTAAAGTGTTTCTGTTTGCAGATGACATATAGAGAGAAATTTAAAGGCTCCACATACACCCAAATGAGGGGGTAGAAGTCATAAATGAATTCAGTAAAGTAGCAGCATTCAAAATTAACATAACAAAAATCAGTTGTGCTTGTATGTGCTCATATATACTAAGAGCAAACTACCAAACATAATTAAGAAAAGAATCCATTTACAAAAATATCAATAATAATGAAATTCTTAGAAATAAATTCAACCAGGGAAATGGAATATTTGTACATTTAAAACTATAAGAGATTGATGAAAAAAATTGAACCGGACAAAAATAAATGGAAAGATAGGCCCTGGTCATGGATTGGAATAATTAATATTATTAAAATATCCATACTGCCAATTCAATCTACAAATACAACACAGTTCCCATCAAAATTCCAGAGATGTTCTTCATAGAAATGGAAATAATTATAAAATTTATATGGAACTGCAACAGAATACAAATAACCAAAACCATCTTCAAAAAGAGGAAATCCAGAGACAACACACACTCTAAGTTCAAATGGCATTAGCAGGCTACAGAGAGAGCCCCTAACAAGGAGGTACTGCACGGAAAAACTGGAGAGCACCTGTGAAGAATTAAAAGTTATCTCATACACTGTATTCAAAAATTAACTTGAAGTACATAAAAAACTTATCTGTCCTTCTTCAAATAATCTAAAAATGTGACCCCAAAAGTAGTGCCAGTCAGCTAAATTCATGTGGCTCTACTCAGCTTCACTGGAGAAATGAACAGAAGATTCTAATAGTTCTTGACCACTGCTTAGAATAAAGGGTAAAAGGAACCTTATCTTTCCCCCTGTGCATGCCTCTCAATCCATTAAATTAAATGTACTACTATAAAAAGTTGGTTTCTAAATGTACATATGAAACCTTGCTACTCTCTTATCTGCTACAGAATTAATAGCAGAACTTCCACATGAGGATTAACATCCTTCTAAGTATCTTCAAAACATGACCAAAACAGAAATATGATGCTAACTTTCAAGATCCAACCTGATCTCAGATATTTAGTGTCTTTTAAGGAAAAAAAAAAAAAAAAATATATATATATATATATATATAGTACCTTAATTATATCTAATACATAAATTTATAATGTTATAAATGTATTGCTTTATATATTTATATTAACATGCTCAAATATACATTTACAAAAGAATTCATGTATACATGTACTCACACTTTCTCTTTTATCTGACCTAACAGAGACATGTAACTCCTCTCCATCCCTCCTTACCTACAATGCTGCGCACTGGAGAGTAGGTCCACAAATCTACCTATCATTTTGCTTCAGGCTGGGACCTTGGAAAGGCAGCCTCTCAGGGAGCCCCATGGGAAGTTAGAGGGAGATTCCCTCATTTAGCCTTTATCTCTGTAGCTGCTGGGGTGTGAGGGGTTTGCAGGCTGGCTAGTCCCTGAGAACATGGTGAGCCATGAGCACACCTACCTGCAGCTCCTCCTTGGAGCCCAGTTGTAAAAGGAGCCCCACTGTTGGTCTTGAGGAGCAAAAGTGCCTCATAGGGCATGCTTAACCCCTGTCACCATCCTTGCAAAAGGTCCCTTTACTCATCTGCCTTCAAATTTCTTTAATTGGTGTGCGCCTTATGTTTCCTCTGGAACCCTTGATTTACACAATTCATTGCTGAATTTTCTCACTTTTTTTTTAAATAATCCAATTAATTGTTATGATGTGGACCAAAACTGAGATTTTGAAAATCAGCTAAGGAAGGTGGACCTTTTGAATCTGTTTCAGTTTTCCAGAAAGGCAATATCCTACCTGGAGTTGTTGAGCACATGTGTCTTTAATAAAAGACACTGTACAAAGTTGAAATGGAAATCATGTGGCATTTACCTTTGCTCTTGATGTAGTTTTGAGGAAGACCAGAGCAATGTTTTTACACTGTCCTCGGGACTCCCAATCCTCCCATCTGTGGCAACAAATTAGTTTTATAAACATGGGAAATGTGCCGTTAAGTTCTTTTCAGTGCTCTGTGTCAAAGAATTCCACATCTTACAGTATTATAGACTTCTTTGCAGCCGCAAAACCCACAGTATAAGAGGCTAAAAAATTTTCGGAAGTTACAAAATGCTTTCATCTGAATTATTGAGACAAAGGCTCTTGTTCCCATAGAATAAGTTAATACACACTGACATTGAGACACTTGGGCTCATTCTACGGCAAGGCTGAGGGACAGCAGCATTATCTAAAGATGGTTGTTAAAGCCCCAATACTTTCTAGCAAGACTCTGCTGCAGATTAGCATGGACAATGTTTCAGGCTGTTAAGTCAAACCTGGAGTCCAGTGAGATACATTGTTAGGTGATATGAACATGTCCGTTTTCTTTCTATTGTTGATCAGTAGGTGACCCCTTCTTGATCCATCATAGTTGGCTCTGAAGCTCAGTCCTCATTAGGTTAGCAAAGCCAATCGGACACACAAAGACAAAGTCCACATTTTGTCTCTCTCGTATGTTGTTCATCAAGGTCGACCTGGATGTTTAGTACTGATTCTAGAGGCTGGAAGGGTGGAGGGGGAGGCTGGGAGTGGGCAGTGTGTGTTCCCGGACACAGGTGCAGGGATGCTGTGGGTTTCAGTATTCTACAGAATGGCTCATGGCGACCTTTAGAGTCTATGAATAACTAGAAGATAGGAGTTGGAAACCTTCAAGTATGAAGTCCTATCGAGGAGATGGAAATGCCAATCACCCTGGTTTGTCAGGACACACTATATACCTATATGGAATTCTCACATTTATCTACCCCATAAATTTGTACAATATTAATAACAGGGTTTTTTTTTTTTTTAAGTCATTGTCAGCTGCTTTTTCCTACAGCAGTTTCTCTCCTCTTGGTCAAGTCTGTTTCTCGAGCATCCTTTTGACTTTATCTGCTTACATTTCTCTTACCTGCATTTTAGTTTACACAGCTTCCTCAACTTTGGTCCTTTGTCCACACGGAGATCTCCATTGCCCTGAGCTTTCTCCCTTAGGGGACATGGGCTGGGTGCATTATGAGGAAGTCAAGGAAGTCTGATCTCTACTGGTCTGAGGGTCTCTGGGCAGGTTGCTTATCTTCTCCTAGCTTTTCTTTGTTTATAAAAAGTATGTAATAGCTATCTTACAAGATGATCAGTGAGAATGAAGAAGTAAATTCTAATTAAATCTGTCAGACTTAACTCATACGATAAGTAAAAGAACGATCAAGGCTCATTGTCAGAGAAAATGCCCGTTTATTGAGAAACAGCTCTGCATATTTATAGAGCCAGGGGTGGTTTGACAGTTATGACAGTTTAATGATTGAATGGTTTGATAGTTGACATGAAGTGCTTTCTGATTGGTGGGTAAGGATCACTTGAGCCAGCAGGGCTAGTCTGATTGGTGGGTAAGGATCATGTGAGCCAGCAGGGCTCACCATTGGATGGCTCTTCTGGGGGGGATG
This sequence comes from Marmota marmota marmota, assembly GCF_001458135.2. Classification (NCBI taxonomy): domain Eukaryota; kingdom Metazoa; phylum Chordata; class Mammalia; order Rodentia; family Sciuridae; genus Marmota; species Marmota marmota. The sequence goes on along the minus strand of NW_026004834.1, from coordinate 386,156 downwards.
GGGAAGTTAGTCTTTCTAGACGGGTGGAATCCCAACAATAAGTATTTTCCCTTTCCCCAAACTGCCACTACTGTGGCAACTACTGAGGACACAGCACTTCTTAGTGAAGAGGGTATAAAACAGGGGACACTTCTACACTTGTCCATGAACCAGAGGCAGACTGGAATCTCAGGGCATGAGGAAAGCTGGGTTATTTACCAACCAAAGATGGGAAGTAGGCTTTTAAAAATGAGAAATGCTCTCCTAAAAATATTTGGTTCAAGAAGTACCTTAGTCCTTAAAGATGGTAAAGTAGGATTTCAGGGATTGTTGCTCAGCAAGGGACGTGTGTTTGGGACAAACAGGATCTAGCCTGTGTCAGGAGACCTTCTATGAGAAGACATTGATCTGTGACGTGGAGGTCAGTCCTCAGAAGAAATGGACACCTGGCCTCTTTGTTCCCTTCCATGAAACTATTATCAGGCAATATGTGGTCATCTCTGGGCAAATATCCAGATTCATCCTTGACTTCCTGGAAGATGCAGCTGAGAATCTTCCAGTTGTTAACCAAGAAGGGTTCAGAACCCACCTTAGTGAAAAGTATTCTCTCTTATTCAGTTAAAACCCATTTATCCCATTGTCCCAGATGTAAAACTCCTTAAAAATAATATACAGTGTTTAATTATATACTATATCATGTTATATATAGCAATGTAATTGTATAAATATTATAATATAATAATAGTATAACAACAATGTAGTAATATATGTAAGCTCTATTGTATAATTTCCAATATATTTTATTTTAACCAGCTTTTGTTAATTTCGTTGAACTATTCACAGACCCAAAACCTTAATACTTCATGGGTTAAAATGAAAATAAATCAGCTTTGGTGCATGTCTTTATCATTATTTCTGCTTGAGACACAAAAGCTCAGAATCAGAAGACGGTGTGTGCAGTTGTGTCCCATCCGATAATGGAAAGGTTCACCCAAACTCACAAAACGATTGTGGTAATTTCTGTATGTGTGGGGACATCCAGGGAGAAGCTGACTCTGGCTGCCTGGTACCTGGGAGCTGGCCACCCTCTTGGTTGTTCCCACAACTTCCCTGGAAATACCTTTGGTCCTCATTCAAGATCTGATGTAAGCTTTGCAGTCGCACGCGTGGATGCGTGGCACAGAGGAGGGGGACTTCTTCTTATTGCTTCCTCCTAACCAGCAGACCCAGCAGACCCAGTGATGCCCGCAGGGCCCTCAGCAGTTTGCAGGGCTGCTGATGTGAACAGAGCTGGGAGCTCCCTCTGCTGGATCTCAGGAAGGGATCCCCCCAGGGGGACATGCCAACCTGAAGAAGTGTAGGTCTCCAGGCAATGCCTATTAAAATCTGATAGTCCTAATTATCACCTCGCATTTGCAATTATGTGCTCAGTGTTTTCTAATCTCAGAGATCATGTTGTCTTATTCCCCAAAATGAGCAACTAAGGTAAAAGAAAAGATTTATTCTTTTATTTGAATCAGTGTTTTCAATCAGAAGGCAGGTGATGTCTTTGTAGATAGAGTCCAGGTCCCCTCGCTCTTCTTGAGCTAAATAGCCATTCTAGGACAGCACTTGCTCCTAACGACAGTGACCACGTGTCCTGGCATGGCTACATTTCATTGCAGCCAGAGCTGTTCAAGGAACATGCTGGAATGTGGACCCAGATTCAGCAAAACTGGCCACCAGGCTCAGGTTAAGGTGAAACAAAAGTTTGAGATTAATATTTTAAAAACGATAAACATAGTCGCCTGTGTCAGTTGGGTAGCCACAGGAAGCAGCTCACTGGAAGGACATTTGATAACTGGACAATTCACAATGGTGTTGCCAGGGTGACAGGAACCAAGAGGTGACTGTGAGGTACCCATGGGTAGTGAGAGTAGGAGGCTCTTATGGTCCCCTGGTCCTGAAGGGAGAAGAGAGATGGGTGGTTTCTAGAACAAGGCTGTGTCCTTGAATGAAGGACAGCTATGCCAGGAGGAGACCCTGGAGAGCCTGGAGGTGGGCAGCCAGCACTGCCTCCCTGCACCCCCTCTGGGCCCTGGGAAGGCCTCCATGTCCTGCGTGATGGACAGGGAAATGGAGAGCTGGGTGGTGCAAGCTGAAGGCACCGGTCTTCCAGGTGTGAGGCCAGATGTGGTATTGACAAGAGACCAACAAAAACCAGCACAGTGGAGACACAAAGGCCAGTGCATTTGCTTAAGAATACATGTGCTTTTATTTTGCTCAAAGAGAATCTCCTCATCTTTTGCCTGGTGATTAGCAGGAAACCACGGCAGAGAGATGCCAGGACAAAGAAGGTACCTGGAGCCAGCCCAAGAGTCATTGCTAATTGAGCTTCAGACCCAGCACAAGGCCCTCACTCACCTTGGGAGCTAAAGGATTTTGTTCCAAAGGCAGATTATCTTGAAGGACCTTGTTGGAGCTGGTGTTTGTGAAAGTTAATAATTCAGAGGTGGGATTGCTTGGTTTCAGCATATGGATTATTGTACAGCTGACAGCCTCTTAGTAAAGGGGAATGCAGTGTGGAGTACTGGTGGCAGACGAACCCACGGCAATGCCCCACTGCTCAGGGTAAAAATCAAATGCAGTGTGAAGAAACAGAATGTCACCCTCTTCCAGGAAGTGCTCCAGTTGGTACCAAGACAAAGGGCAGAGACCTGTGGAGGGTAGTGAGGCTGACATGCCCTGTCCCATAAGCAGAGGCCAGTCTCACATAAGGATTTGGAAACTCGTGTGTGGGTAAACTGGGAGGGGTAGAGGTCACAGAGAAGGGGGGGATTGTTCTTAAGTTGGCAATTTTTAATGTCTGAAAACATATGTAATAAATAGTTTCTAAGGAAATTTACCAGTCAGAATGCTGTTACTGTTGTAGGTGCGTCCAGGCCATAGCTAAACCCACAAGAAAAATTGGCTTTCTGATCCTCAGTAAAATCCAATTCTCTCAAGTCCTTGGGATTGGAGGACAAATGAAGCTCTAGGAGCTCTTTTGCCTTAAATTCCCTTGACCTTGGAAACCCCAAGGCTTCCTGGACACCCCCCCCACCCCCGCCCATTGTCACTCCTTCCTTCATGCCATTCTCTCAGGAGGGTAGCTCTAGACCTGGATGGCCAGGCTTTGGTGAGTTACCTCTGGCCGCCCAAGTTGCTTATGGGATAAATGACATCTGTTAAGAAAATACATGCAATTCATTGTCGTATAAATTCCCTGCCTTCGTTGAGAACCTTCTCTGTAAGCAGAGCCAAGAAAAGGGCAGGCCACTCCAGGCTGGTGGGTAGTCAGCGGTGCATTCAGAGGAAATGCTCAGGTGAGGCCCCTGGGCGGCAGCAGGATGAGGCAGCCTGCACTCAGACCTTAGGCCTGTGCAGCTTCCATGCTGCAGACAGGAAGAGGAAGTCTCTGGTGCTGCGCTAAGCCACGTGGCTGCTTTCTTAATCCATGCACTTTCTACCTTGAGGGTTGTCACATCCCCACAGTCTGGGGACATTGCTAGTGTCCCGGCAGGGGGAGTTCCCAGCATCATCAGTTTTCTTGGCCCTGGGAGCTTGCTCCACACCACACCCCAGCCCTCTCTTCTGTTGGGTCCTGTGCAGCTCTATTCATGAGCACAATCGTCAATAAATGTCTATTGAATCTCCATCATTCAACAGCTCCTTCCCTTTTTGCCCAAATCTTAATCTTGTTGGTCTCTTGGATTCTCTGTCTTTCGTTCTCTCTTCCCCTCTCTCTCATTCTCTAGTCAGGGTTTTGCAAGACCAGAATCAACCCCTCATCTAAGATGCCTGTTTATAACCTGGTCCCATTCATTCTGTCCGTTCAGAAGTCATTGACTGAACTTCTTAAGGGCAAGTTTTTCCATTTTTGTATCTTGGGAATTGCCAGAGGACTTGGCATATAAATATTTGCATTTGTGAATTATTTTATTGAGTCTAATCCAACTGAAAGATTTTCAGTAGAGAGCCATGGCTACTTCCCTGATGGACCATGGGTCCATAGACCTACCATCAGCAGCAACGGGGAGCTGGCTAACTGTAGAACCTGAGGTTCTAGCCCAGATCTGCTGCCCCTGCAGGTACCTTTAAACACACCCCAAGTAATTTATATGGAATCACAGTTTGAGAAACACTGAACTACACTCAGCATCTTGAAAATCCAGACCTAGGAAAAAATGCTGTTGCAGTTCCCCAGATTTTAAAGCTGAAGGCCCCACTTTCCTCGAGACTGCTCATGCACAGAACAGTGAAGTCAGCGAGGTGGGGCAGAGTTAAGCATAGCTTGCATCGCTGGTTCAGAGACTCAACAAATCTGGAGTTAATTCAACTTCTGTGGCTTTTGGCTTTGGACACCAGCAGGCCAAGCTGATATCCCTCTTCTGTGGAGTGGGGATCATCGCACGACCCAGGTCAATGAAGTGCTAGGAAGGCTTCATAATATTACCCACCTCCAGAAAAGCAGAAGAAAGACTAATTTTGACACATAATAAGCACCTTATAAGTAGTAGCTTCTTAATTGGGAAATGGGATCTATTTAAGATAAAAAAAAATGACAGATGGATAAGAACTTTGGCCTGGGCCTAGAACAGGAAAGTCAGGATTGGGTGTTTGACTTCGTCCTGAGGACAAGAGCAACCCCAGATCTGGCAACCCTGAAGAGCCCTATGCAATTAATTTGCACACTGCATGTGTGACTTCCAAACAAGAGCTTTTAGGGTGGCCAGAAGAAAGTATTTTAATGAGCTTCCCTGAACAATGTCAATTTAACATCAGTGCTGAGGATGATCTGCAATGATTGAGCAGATAAACCAGGACAGATACACCATAGTGCCCTGATGTCATCCAGAGTAAGGGGGCCCCTTGGACAGCTGAACCAACCAAACGGCAGTCAGGGTGGCAAGAACCCAGGAAAACAGGTTCTCAGAGCATGGGGGCATTGTCCATCTCAGTCCTTGCTGGGCAGGATTGAAGGGGTCAGTCAATCAGCTCATTCTTCATGATCCTGATGAAGGGTCCCCTCTGAAAGTCATGGCATCTTCTAAGTTCTTCAAGTTCTTATCTTTATTGTTGCTCTTCAGAATTAAACTATGATATGTCCAGCTTTTTAAGAAAACTTCTTGGCGTTCTCTGAATCAACAGTTTGATTCTTTTTTGAAAATTTTTAAGCTATTACTTCATCAAGTACATATATTTTTACCACTTCATCCTTTCTTCTTCTGAGTTTCCAATTATATGTATATTAATCTGAAACTTACTCCTGAGCCCACAGGTTGTGTTCTATGTTTCCATGCTCTTCTTTTGTAGTTGAATTTGGGGAAATTGTACTTCAGTTAGACAAAGCACTTAATTTAACCATTTCTTAGAATAATTATTTTAACCTTTGATTTTAGGCAGCCTTTTCATTGTCGTGACCTAATGATCTGACAAGAACAATTTGAGAGGAGAAAACATTTATTTATTGCTCAAGGTTTAAGCAGACGCAGCCCATAGTCACCTGACTCTCTTGCTCTAGGCCTGAGGTGAGGCAGAACATCATGGCGGAAGGGCTTGGTGGAGGAAAGCAGCTCAGGACATGGTAGCCAGGAAGCAGAGAGAGCTCCACTCACCAGGGACGAAATATAAACCCCAAAGGCACTCTTTGTCTCCTCCAGCTACACCCAAACTGCCCACAGTTACCATGCAGTTAATCCCCATCAGTGGATTAATCCACTGATTAGGCTGCTTTTCTCATAACCCAGTCATTCCACCTCTGAATGTTCTTACATCTTCACCCACATGAACTTTTGGGGGACCCCTCACATCCAGACCACAACACCATTGACTCATTTAATTTTCAGGGAGATGAATCACATTTAAACCACTGAAAATAAAAAAAAAATATGAAGTTGAAGTCAAGAGTGATGCCAGATTCACACCTCCCCCCAGAGCAGCTGCCAAAGTCGAAAACCTGCCTTTACTCCCTCGTTCTCAAAGGCCAATCAGCCAGATTTCTAACTAACAATAGCTTATAATTACTATTAATTAAAAAGAACAATGGCATGCCATGTTGCAATCTTCCATACCCTTCTGTCTCTGTCTACGCCTAAGACTCCATGGAGAGGACCAGCTCTAACTCCTGAGATTCATCTGCACTATTTCACTTAAAACTAAAATATACAGAGATTCCCAAGTTGCCTAAAGTCATCACACTATTGGGGGACAGAGAAAAGGTGAGAACCCAGACAATGAGGCCCCTGAGTTCTCAGGGTCTTAGATGTTCAGAAGTGCACCTTCCCCCCAGCAAGCTGGCACTCCTAGATGGCTGGGAGATTTCAGAGCCTCGGAGCCTTTGCTGCTTCCTTTCCATACCCAGAGGGGCGAGTCCTGGCCTGAGCCTGCAGACCCTTAGCACTGATTCGTAGGGTGTGAAGAGTGGTCTCAGTGGATTCAACAGCCACTGGTTCCTTCTGGGCAGACATGCTCACCACCTCCTAGGAGTCACTCCACATTGTTTCCTACTGCAAAACCCTGGTGCTTTTGTAGCATGAACACAATGTAATTTCTCCATCTCCCTTGGGCTGAGCGTAGCCCCGGCCCACAGCCATGCTGCCTGGAAACCTATTAAATGGACTTGCAGAAACATCCCGTTTCTCTGAGAATAAGGGGGAACAGATTCATTTTCAATGAGCCATTTTTCCTTCCAGGCTCAAGGACTTAATGTCTGTAGATAGATCAATTATTTTTAGCTATTAATCCATGAATTTAAAAAAAAGGAGCCCATGAAGCCAAATGCTATAAGGAGCTCTGTCTTGCAACATTTGGGATACAAGTAAGACAAGCGAAACATTAGCACAAACTATTGTACTCGATTTTCTCTTCTTGGCAGTCAAACACATTTACATTGTTAAGCTACCAAAAGGCAAAATGTGGTGACTCCTGCCAAATGAAATAGGGTAGAAAAATAAACAATTTGAGTCTGAATTCAAAGCCTGGCTCTACCAGTCTCAAGCCACATGGTCTTAGGCATACAGACCTCAGTTTTCCCATTTCTAAAATGATAACAATGATAATTCCTACTGGGTCTGATTCCCTTCCAATGTTGCTCCCACCTCAGGGCCATATCTGTGCTCTTCCCTCTGCCTAGAATGCTGTTCCCTTTTGCCACATCCCCTACTTATCACACGTTTGTCCTACATATGGTTTTTCATCAAGTTTTATATCTTTCCTTGTCAGATTCAGAGTTTGCTTAGGCTTTCTCACCATTTTAACTCTTCTTTCCATATGGCTCAGATAATGAATTCATTTCAATGGATATGTCATTAATTTTCTGTTATGCATATCCATGACACTGGACAGTCCACAAGAAGAAGAACCATGTATAATTGACGACCAGCATATCCTCAACATCTTGAATGCTCAGTATTTGACAATGCTCATTGTCTAACAGATGGATGGATGGATGGATGAACATGCATCTCCATGTTTATTGTGGCACTATTCACAACAACGAATTTATGGAGTCAGCCTGGATACTCGTCAGTGGATGAAAGAATCCAGGAAATACTGTATATGTACATAACAGAGTATCATTCAGTCATAAAGAAGAATGAACTCATGTCATTTACAGGAAAAGGGATAGAACTAGAGATCATCATGTTAAGTGAAAAAATCCAGACTCAGAAATACAAGTATTAAATGTTTTGTTTTTCATGTAAAATCTATTAAAAGAAACAAAAAAAAGGAGTCAGGGGCTCAGAGGGAAGGAGTAGGAGAGAACTAGGGTAGAAATGATCAAATTATTTATATGCATGTATATTGTCACAATTAATCCAATTATTTTGTGGAATAAATATGTACTTATTATACTAAAAATATGACCATATGTGAATGGCATAATAAGAACATTTATATTATAGAATTGTTACATTTTTCCATGTGAAGTCCTTGTCACAGTACCTATCAAGTACTAAGTATTTGTTGCCATGGCCTATTATTACCTAGTCCTGCAAATGAAAGCATACTCTTAGTAATTCAACACAAATGTAGTGCCAATTGTAAAGACAGTAATAGTTCTACTGATGCATTGTTATTTCTCTGGTCAAAAAACTGCATGATGTGATATTGAATTTGTCTTTGACTTAAAGACTACTCATTTCCATAACTATGTATTAACAAAAAACAGCAGCAAGAATTTATCACAGAGAAGTATTTTATATATGCATTTCTCTCTCTCTCTCTCTCTCTCTCTCTCTCTCTCTCTCTCTCTCTCTCTCTATATA
>NW_026004834.1:361385-377884 GCF_001458135.2 Marmota marmota marmota | reverse complement strand
TATATATATATATATATATATATATATATATATATATATATATATACACACACATACATCTACTCTCTCATCTGGAGATAAGAGTGGCTATGTATTTACATAGTGACATCTAACTGAGTCATTTCTCTCTCATTACAAGACTTTTCATTATGCGAGTGAAGATTTTGTAGTTGATTCCAAACCATATTGCACAAGTAGACATAGGGCTGCTTGTTGATAATATTATTCATTCTTTTGTTTTAGGTTTAAAAATCGTTCCTGGAATTAGACTAGAAACATTGGGTGACTGGCTGGACCAGTGTTCCCCTCCCTACTGAGTCATTTTTCATTCCCAGCTTCAATGCAGTTAGCGAGGCCATGTGACCAACTCCCAGCCAATGGCAGGCGAGCAGCTGCAGGAGCCCTGCCCTCCCGTCCCCTGCAGTGCCATCCTCCCATCACCCACCCTGCACCCTCTGCAGAGTTTCTCCAGCTGGATGCCCTGCATCACCCGAGCTGGAGGCTTCGGGTTGGAGAAGGAGGCACCCCCTTGAAGGAGGCTGGCCCTGGGTCATGCCCTGTAGGAGAGCTGCTCACTTAGTGGCCTTGGCTTTGTGAGTTACTGTCTCTGTTCTCTTCTCCGTAACACAGATGATGTCTCCTTTCTTTTTCTCAGGAGTTTAGGGGGGAAAACAGAAAAACTTACAAATCTTTCTGGGTATTGCTAAAAGTGGCAGGATCTCAGAGTTAACCAGTGTGTGGCCAGTGCTGGGGGGTGCTAGACCCTGGGCTGACCCTTACAGAACAAGCTTCCCAGTCTGTTCCTGTGCTGGAGAAGGGAATTACTGAGAGGTAAATTTTACATGATTAAGAGTGGGACAAGAATGCAATGGCATTCTGTGATTGCGTGAGATGGCTTCTATTTTTTCATGTTTTGGGTGCCCAGGGTTTTTATTTTAGCACCAAGGATGCATTACTTACATAGTCTAAAAAATGGGAAAAAAAATCCCATTTGTGCCATCTTTCTCTATACCTTCTTGTCCCATCATCTGCCATGTTCTGGGTTTCATCCTCATGATTACAACTTCATCCTCACAAGATGGCTACAGAAGTCCTAAGAATCACACTCTGATTGCTGTATTCTTGGTAAAATATTTAGCCAAAAATGATCATTGGATCAAAAGAGCAATCCTTCCCTAGAAATGCCCTGTGTTTTACTTGGTACTGGAAGGCAGGGAGCTCTGAGGAAGCCTGGCACGATGATGATGAGCTGTGATTATCCATGAGCCACCCATTCCTGAGGCTGGGGACATGGTTACCCAGACCAAGATGATATGTGACTCAGCGAGAAAGGGGCAGTTGATGGACAGGTGTACAGCTGGCAGTGTGCGTCTCCACCTGAGCCACAGTTCTCCCTCTGCTCTAACATAAACATACTTTTAAATTAAACCATAAGGGACTTAAAATTTAAAATAAGAGCTTTAAAATTCTGGTCCCAACATCTTAACTTTTGTATTTGACCCACATACTCCCAGTCAAAATCCTACTTACATGGGCAGGTGGATAGTGTACATCACCATGAAGCCTGCAGCCTGCTGAGTCTTTGGACAATCACTCTGAGGCCACAGAGGTCTCTTTGGGGAACACTTGCTGCTGGGACAAGCCTCCCCCAGGCCATTTCAATCTTGCCTGCACATTCTCCCTGAGAGCAGAACAAGGCCTTTGTGTAAGACCAAAAAGCATTCCCAAGGACGAGTGAGAAAAATAGCCTAGTGGGTATCAGGCATTCCCACCAGCAAGTGTGTTGCTTTGAGGAGGCTGCAGGGGAGAGAAACAGGGAAGAGGAATGGAAGGAGCCATCCTGAGTTGATTCACCACCAGCCACTTGTACCATCTGGGTTCTGTGACCAGCCTTCTCCCCCACCCCAGACCCATGGGTTCAGCTGTCTGTTTATATCCTGGGCCTGACATGGCCAAGAGACCCTTCCTAGGATGCCTGAAATACCACCATTAACTACACCTTTAGACCCAAGGGCTCCCTTTCCAGTCTTTTCATCCATAACCAAACCCAGTTCTCCTAGGGAAAGGACTGAAAATAAAAGTGCCTGATTGTTTCTGTGGAATATGTTTCAGAATGTGTATTTCTTAGGAGAAGTGAACCAAGAAAGTCCTAGACACGGTAAAAGGATCATGAAGTCTCCTGACTTTTTTCTGGGTTTGGATGTAAAGATCTCAAAAATATTGTGCTCAAAATGTCTTGGGAAACCAGCTAGGCAAGGTGGGAGAGGGTCAGGTGACTATTGGTTGGACTCATTGCAGTCAATGCAGTCGAAGTGTATCTAGAAAGGATGTCATTTCTAAGATTAAAAGTACACATCATTAACATCAGAATTTTGGTCACTATTGAGAGATGTTCCCACAGCAAGGGGCCTGAGGGACTGCAGCAATGGAGAGAGTCACTGACTTGCTCACCCTGTCTCATGTCTTCACCTCCGATAGGACAAATTCAGCAGAAAAATCTAGACAGAATCTCAGACCCTACCTCGACCCTGATGATATGCTTGTGTGCTTGCTCACACTCTTGTGCGAGTGCGCACTCTCCCTTGCTCTCTGTCAACTGGCATGTAATTGAATTGTTCTTAAGTTAAACAGGGGTGATTCCATTAGCCTGGGGGAAGATCATTATTAAGAAATAGAGGAGTTCTGCTTGGGAACGCTACGCATGCTGGCCACGGTGTCTTAGAATTAACTAAAGCAGACCTAGAGTCAGCCCTGGGGTCCACTTTGCCTAGGCCCATCTGGACGCTGGATTCCACACCTACTTCCATAGGATATTTTGTTCTTTTTTGTAAAGAGCTGCTGGGTTGAGCAGCTGTTCTGATTGATGCATACTCCAAGGAGACACAATAAATTGCCACACTTTCTGGGAACGTTTTAATGAAAAGTTCTCCAACATATGCGGGTACTTAATCTCCAATTAAAAAGGCAGGCATTGTAATTAATTATCAGTGGAGTGTTATAAAAAACACAAGTTGCTATGTGATTCATAAGAAATTATTTGAAAAATTAAATCTAATATCATTAATATCCTAAGGATTTTCTGAAGCCCTCATAAAATAGGCAATTACAGCTTTAATTAGTGTAGAGAACAACTGATTTGGAAATGAAGGACTTGAGGTCAGTTATTCTACAGAGCAGATAAATTCTAAGCAAAGTTTCCAGACTTCTTTTTGAAAATCTAAGACTGTAAATGAATTTGACTGTATCAAAATAAGGGCCAGGGAGATTAACATCATAGAGAGCCATGCATTTAAAATTTTACTTTATTTTTTTTTTATTTTCAAATTAAATTGTATATCCATTTACAGAGAAAATATGGCACACGGGGGGGAGATGATTTTAAAAAATGTAATTATTATGCTATGGATAGATTGGAAAGACTACCACATTGTGCTGTATTTAAAAGTGTGGGTTGAAATAACTAATCCCATTTAAGTCTTTGAACAGCCTTAGAAAATGGAAAACAAAACCAAAATCTAAACCCATTACTAAGCAAAGCAGCAACTACTACCCTAGTGACTTCACTACAGGAATGTCTCACAATGTCTACAAAAATGGTCACACGTGCCTGTGTTACACTTAATCTCTGAGTTTCTGTTAAAAAATAGACCTCTTTATTGCACTGAAATTGTCTTAGAGTCTCTAGAAGATTCTAGTCACCCATAGACACAGATTTCTTTATGGCATTTGCTTGATTTTAGTCAAGGCTTATTACACCCCCTCCCAGTAAGCTGGTAATCTTATTCTATGGCCCATTATCCCCACAAAGCTCAGTCTTCAGTCTTAGTGATAGTCCTTATCATGACAGGCAATGCCCCAACACGTCAGGCTGTTGACTGAATAAAGCTTACCAGCATATTCTGCTTGCCACATGTGGTGTTCAACTTCTTCTCCACTGGGAGATTTAATAGCAAGATATGGATTTTGTGTATTGTTGAAAAGTTAGAATCCTAGCAATGCAGGTATGAGGTTTGCATTAAAGGTGTTCAGCAATCAGCTAAGTTGGTCGTAAGACTATAAAGACCAAATATTTTAATTTGGTCACAATTTTGTGATTCTTTCAAACAAAATAAAGATAGTTATAGCATCAATTGCATAATCAAAATTTGATGTTCCATTACTGAAGTGTTTGTGGCCCTTTGGTGTGCAGCAGTAATAAGATTGGAAAGATTTGCTTTAACTCAAGATGTTTAAAGCTATTTTTCTCTACACATTGAAAACATTTCACATTATTTTTTTTCTTGATAGAGTCCCTGATGCGTGCTTACCAGAGTGATATTTATTGATTGGTAACTGTTGCTTTTTTTGCATTTAGGATATTTTGAAATCATTCCATGACTCTTGAACTCTTGAGTTATTTCTTTCTTCTCTCTCTCTCTCTCTCTCTCTCTCTCTCTCTCTCTCTCTCTCTTTTTCCTGAGGTGTCTTTTGGCAGAAACTCTTCTGAGTGTTTCACATGGATTATGCCATTTAATCCTCAGCATTGCATGATGAAATAAATACTCTTATAATCCCCATTTCATATTTAAAGAATTTGAATCTCAGAAAGATTAGAGGGCTTGCTTCTAGCTGCGTAGCTAGTGAGCAAGGAATGAGAATTCATTCCAGGTTGGAACCGAGACCACTCATATAACAGGATTTTTTGTTGTTGTTCTGGAAATTAAGACTTTGCAGCCAACCATGAACTACTAATTAGGTCAGAACATTTTGCTCAACCATTTATCCAGGCAATTAATTTGTTCACCTGAGTAAACAAGTTCATTTATCAGTCAATAGTTTACTAATCAACATCCTGACCTGGTTATCTCAACTTGTTTTAAACAATTATACCAAAAAATTACTCCAAATTCAACTAGCTCTGTCTTTGAAAGCCCCACCTTAAACACACTGAGCCCAGACACCCAAAGCATAGAGATTCCTTACTGTGCTCCTCCTAATATCCTCTGAAATCCTCTTTCATGCAGTTGGGTGATTACTGCCATCTTTGTTCCTTAAAGAGGATCTTTTCTGTTAGTCTCTGTGGGTAAGTAGACAGGCCACAACAGGCAGCAACCTCATGGTCACAGTCAGGTGACTGGCTGTCACAGTGACCATATCCTGGTGCTACCAACAGACTGGACCGTGAGATCAATGCTTGAAGGTGGCACCAGCCATTTCCCTCTTACTCCTCCTCCTTCGTCTGTTTCTCTCACTCATGGCTCATTTAGCTGTGACTTCACGAGCAGGTAAGAAGTAAATATGAAATTATTTTATAGACAAATGACAAGCCTGTTGTGATCTAAACATCAGGAAGAATAGAAAACTTGATTTAAGAAAGAGCAGCCCACAGAGACTCTGAAATAAATGAGTAGCTGTCACCTAACGCACAGAGTTGACTGTCCCACGGATCTATGTAAACCTTAGGTGTCGAAGCAGCTTCCTCCAGGGAAATATGACTCTCAGCCAACCTGAGTGCAAAAAGGAATTGTAAGGAATTCTTAGAAACAAAGAGAAGACAGGACATTTGAATATAAAAATAAGAGCAACCCCTATAACATTGCCTTCAGGAAATTTAAATAATAATAAAAGCCCTACTCATAAAATTACCCTCTGCTTTTGGGGATTGACACACTAAAGCCAAATTAGCCCATGTTGCCTGGATTTCACTTTCTCCTAGGATGATCCTGACTCATGTAAGAGCTTTAAAGTGTCAGAAGCTGTGAGAGTCGAGCAGGTGGTGATTGCTGGGCATGGCGGGTCCAGCCTTCACCCTCCTCAGCAGTGGAAGGAAGTGCTGGGGACTGTTAGTGCCCTGCACATTTTCTTTTCTGACATGAGATGGATGGTCTCACATAAGAGCATGTGTATGTGTGTGTCCACAACACAGGCAGGTGGGGAGCCATCCATGAGCCATGTGGGAACTGAGCAATGTCCAAGCCGCTAGGCAGGGAAGCCTGGTTTGGGGAACTCCCAGTCCAATTCCACTGGTCAGAGAAAGCCTGATTCCTGTGGTGCCCTGTTGCAGCTCACCCTTCACATCCAAGCACAGCCAGGGAGGGTCCTGCTGAGAGCCAAACAGCCTGCTTCTCCCCACCTGTACCCTGTTCTTTGTGAAGAAGCAAGCAGGGAGACAAGGCTCCTCCCACCTTATACCTACCAAGCTCTTTTGATCTGCACTGCTATAAATACAGCCAGCCGGGCTCCATCTTTGTTAGAAGCCATACCCCTCTGGTCAGCCTAACCTATCACTGTCCCTGCTATTTAACATATATTTCCTTTATTGCTGAGTAATATTTCATTGTGTATATAGGCCACATTTTCTTTATCCATTTATCTACTGATGGGCATCTAGGTTGGTTCCACTGTTTAGCTATTGTGAATTGTGCTGCAATAAACATTGATGTGACTGTGTCCCTATAGTATGCTGTTTTTAAGTCCTTTGGGTATAGACCGAGGAGTGGGATAGCTGGGTCAAATGGTGGTTCCATTCCTAGTTTTCCAAGGAATTTCCATAATGCTTTCCATATTGGCTGCACCATTTTGCAGTCCCACCAGCAATGTATGAGTGTGCCCTCTTCCCCACATCCTCGCCAACATTTATTGTTGTTTGTATTCTTAGTAGCTGCCATTATGACTGAAGTGAGATGAAATCTTAGAGTAGTTTTGATTTGCATTTCTCTAACTGCTACAGACGTTGGACATTTTTTCATGTATTTTGTTGATTGATTGTATATCACCTCTGAGAAGTGTCTGTCCAGTTCCTTGGTCCATTTGTTGATTGGGTTATTTGTTATTTTGCTGTTTAGCTTTTTGAGTTCTTTATATATCCTGGAGATTAGTGCTCCATCTGATGGGCAAGTGGTAAAAATTTGCTCTTAAGCTGTAGGCTCTCTATTCACCTCATTGATTGTTTCTTTTGCTGAGAAGAAGAATGACATTTGCAGGTAAATGGATGGAGTTGGAGAATATAATGCTAAGTGAAGTTAGCCAATCCCAAAAAACCAAATGCTGAATTTTTTCCTGATATAAGGAAGCTGATTCATAGTGGTGTATGGAGGGGGAACATGTGAAGATTAGACGAACTCTAGATAGGGCAAAGGGGTGGGAGGAGAAGGGAGGGGGCAAGGGGAATAAAATGATGGTGGAATGAGATGGACATCATTACCCTGAGTACATGTATGAAGACATAGTGGAGTGAATATACTTTGTGTAAACCAGAGATATGAAAAATTGTGCTCTATATGTGTAATATAAATTATAATGCATTCTGCTGTCATATATAAAAAATTAGAATAAAAATAAAATAAATAAAATATATTTCTGGTCTTTGGTGTCTATTTCATGGTTCTACTTTCATGGCTTTTATTTTGCAGCCGGCCCATCTCTCTGATTCATTCTGTCGCCCACGCCAGACGTGAGAGAGGCAGATACGTGCATTTTTGTAAATGCATGCATACACAGATGTATTTGATATCTAGAAATGCCACACACATGTTTGACATCTAGAAATGTTCTTTTTAGGGAAATAAATCCTGTTTATTTTTCCCATCTGAAATCCTCATTGCACTGCTGATGGCATGTCCAAGTTTACGTCTTCTTCATTGACCACCTCAGGTGGTGCCTAGGACGCCTCTTGAACCCGTTCATCCCAGACCTCCTTCCTCCTTTAGCTGTGAGGAGTTCAGAAGGCACTGCATTCCTTGGTAGGTAGGAAGATACCTGCTTTGGTCAGCCTGGCACCTTCTTCAGAGCTCTGCAGCGCCACAGGAGTGCCCTAGCCTGAGGGCATCATCTTCCCTTCAACTCAGAGCTTACTGTGGCAGAGACTGGAGCTTGACCAGGAGGTCACCCCATCACCTCTCACCTCTGAGCCTATTCCCAAGACTGATCCCCTTAATCTCTTCTAGTGGCTGGAAGTGGAAGAGTTGAGGCTCCAATGTCCATGCTTGGCTCCAATGTGGACCATCCCTATGGTGCTGAGAAGCTGGAGAATCAGTGGAGAAGCACAACATGCCCTGGGACCACCTGCAAACACCATGCACAGAAATGTCCTGCTTGCTGTGGATGATACGAAATCTGGTAAACTGTACCACCCCTGCCAAATACGTGGCATAAACTAGCTTTTGCAGAACTTGTTATTCCCACCAAAGTTTCCTTGCAAGTTCCCGAGGAAGAAATGAAACAGTAAGATATAAAACCTTCCCTGTGGGTCCTTCTGAGGCCACTGCAGATTTCCACCAATGTTCACAAGCTGCTTGTGTAAAACAGCTTGCAAGTTGAGCCTGAGAAGAGATGGGGCTTTCAAAAGCAATGCATTGGAACAAAGAAACAAAAAGTTTAAAAAGCACATCTGAAATGCATTGAAAGTGATATGTTGCAAAGCATCCTACCTCCTCCGACAGGAGACTATTTCTAATTTTAGTAGCATAAATCTCAAGGGACATGTCCTCTTAGTATATACTAGCCTCATGTGAGGTGGTTCTTTTTCTATCATTTATTCTAAAACTATAACCTAAGCTTAAAGAAAATGAAAGAGAATGAAGGGGGAATCCCAATAATTGGAAATATTGTATTTCTAATAAACATTCCATTTAATCCTCAGAGTCAAGTTTACATGGGTACAAAGTAAAAATGAAGAAGCATCATGGTAAATGTTCTTGGTGAAGAAGCAATGACTTATAAGCTACTGTGGGTCAGCAGAGAAGGAGGAAATTGTTCTCATTCCCAGCCACATGGAAAACAGGTGCTTTTAACCATGTAGCGTTTTACTTAATCATAGATGATGGAATCCTCAAACTGTGGTCCTAACATGGTCATTCACGTTTGCTCAGATGTCTATCCCAATCTTTCTGCAGAGACATTTAAGGTGTAGCAACAGCTTATGGTGGCAGTTAGAAAGCAGAGATTCTGCTATGCTAGCACTCAATTTTCAGGTGTGGGTGACGGTCCCGTCCCCTCCTTTAAAAACATCTACTCAGCTCTATCTGCATGCCTCACCTCTGCAGGCATGTTTTTCTACATATTAGCTCATTTTCCCCCTTGTCCCCCTGGAAGTGGTTATTGGCCTCGCCATTTGAGGAAGGAATATTGCAGGTTGCAATTTGCATAAGGCCGGCTGACAATAGGAACTCAACATGGACGTGCATGCCCTAGGCCACCAGCTCTCCAAACACTGGGCAGTGTTGATGTAGGGGCTTGAATGCCCCGGAGCATTGCAAGTCCTCCTTGCTTCCTTCATTATTTGCTTTCTTTTCTCACTTGAGTATCTACCAAACAGAGAACCCTTCAAAGTAAGGCAAGACCCATGACATTATACACTTCCCCTCCTGTCTTATTTATCTTTCAGTGAAATCTGAAAAAAAAAGTCTTAAGTTATTGTTTATTACTTCAAGGTAAAAATGATGGTTTTTTTTGAAATGACATTGAAATATTATGGATAGTTGGAAAGTAAATACTGCTTAGTATTATGATTAATCATTTCTTAAAGGAGAAACATTTGCTTTGACAAATTAGTTCTGAATACTGAAATCCTATTGTCTTTATGTATATGAATAATTTTTGTAAAATGTAAAAGTCATTCAATTTTTTGATCTCCTGATTTCTTTATTGACTTAGTTTTGCCAAGTACATATAGTTAACCGTTTATAAGCAATTTTACTCTGAAAACAACTTTCTTAAACTACTTCCAGTCAGTAATAATGAGATACATGCCATTTTTAGCCTGCTTCTTCTTCAGGTGAGACAGCATGACTTCCTGGTTTATCAGAGACCCCAGGTGGATCCTGTGGGATCCACTGTGCACTATCTGCTACAGTAGGGAGGGGTGGAGTTGTAGAAGTGCATAAGATACAGCCCAATATTTACTCAGTGGTAAATATGCTAACACCCTCAGAAATAAATGCAAACTTGGATTAGTAATTATTAAACAATGTAGGGAAGATCAGTACCAACCACAAAACTCAGCTTAGAGAAGTGGCCCAGCAAGGCAGGAAGAACATAAACCCAGTTCTCAGTGGGAGAGAACTGAGTGGTAAACATATTCATTGCATGTCCCAGGTGCCGTCACCTGACAGTGAACATTTCTGAACTCAATCAAAATTAGCTGAAAAGTCACTTGTGTTTGAGGGATGTGAGTGGTAACATTACACCATGTGGGACCATGGTCTTGGTGTCCCCAGTAATATAGAAACTCTAGGTAAAGACCTTATAAGCATAATGTTTGGTAAAAATAACTACTAGGTTGCTTGTGTCTTCAAATCCCCTACCATCAAGAAATCTCTTTGCAGCAAATGGATTGCTTGGGTGTAACTCAATTTATTGGATAGGCATAAGAACAGGAAGCAAATACATTAGATATTAACCATGCAGGGGATCTGTGAGGGTGCTGGGATCACCAGGGACTGAAAGTGTGATCGACCTCAGATTCAAATGTTCTCCAGCACCTGGATTTCAAAGACAAGAAAAAAAAAATAGGAAAACTGTTATTGGAAATGTTTCTCTTTCATTTCATTTGCAGAATTGCTTTTGTGGGGAAGTGTTTGGTATGGAATCATAATCATCTGGTGAAACAAAAGTTAAAATCCATTTTTCCTTTTGCCTTGCCCATTATCTGTATCTGATAAGACTAAGAAATGGAGATAATTATGAACAGTAAATGGAGAGTGTACTTGCAGATGTGTGCCTGAAGATCAAGGTTACAGTTTGTATTTTACTGATTTTCTTCCATTTGGAAAACTAAAGCCGAGAGGAAAGGCAGAAATTAACTCCACTACTTTAAGCCATTGTTCGTGCTTTTCATTGTTTACTTAAATCACTGAGGAATGCTGTAGTCTGTCAGAGCTGGGGTCCTGGAGAAGTGTCCACTGTTCCAAGGCACCACTAGGTCTATTTTCTTCAAGCTGAGATGAAGCACATGGGGAGGTAAGCCATCTCCAGACTCAGGCTGGCATAGAAGCACCTTGTTACTCCGGGAAAAGATTCACAAATAAAATAAACTGAATGTGGAGTCTTAGTTCTCAAGGGGACCCTGGTAACAGGGCTTTCAGCCTGGGGGTGTGGTGGGGACTGTGCAATGGGTGCAGATGTTATCTTCACCCTATTTATAGGAAGCCTGCATGTCCCCAGCTCCTTTGCAGCTAGGTTGGGCCATGTGACTAAATCTGGCCAGTGGAATAGGGGAGACATGGTCATGTGGGATGGGCCGTGAGACCTTACAGGATTGATGTGTACATAATCGCACAGCTCTCTGCATTTCATCCCATGCATTTGTGGCTTGTACTTTGATTAAGCAGAAAATGCCTCTGAGCACAGCAGCATAGTCCCGTCCCTCCCTCTTGTTTCAGCTGTGCGTGTCAGAATTAGGTAGCTCTCAATTACCTCTGGAGCTGTTTTTACCATAAGAGAAAAGTCAACCATGGAGAATAACAATAGTCAATGCCATCGAGGCCTATGGAGCACAGGTTGGCTTCTTTCTATTCTGTGCTAGGTATGGAGGCAGCCCTGGTGGTGGGAAATCCTAACATGTGCAGCTGAGACTGTAATCTCACCAGTGTGTGTGGGGAGCGGGGGGCATGGTTTACTTTTTACACCCTGGTGGATACAGGGTTTACAAGGCAGGAGTGCCATAAGCAATTTAGTCTGGACTTCCAAAGTGACCTCCTTCCTCCCTGGGCAACCTTTATCCCAGACTTCTCTCCTGCCAGTTATAGAAGGCAAACCTAGTGAGGCAGAGTGGCCCATGCCTGTCATCCCAACAGATGAGGAGGCTGAGGCAGGAAGATCGAAAGCTAGCCTCAGAATTGAGTGAGGCCCTAAACAAATTAGTGAGACACTCTCAAAATTAAAGGGGGAAAAGAATCCCCAAAACCAGGGGCTGGGAATGTGGCTCAATGGTTAAGCACCCCTGTGTTCAGTCTTCAGTACCAATAAAAAAAGGAAAGAAAGGTAAACCCACAGAAACTCTGTCCATCTGGGAAAGCAGGTGAGCATGATGTGGGAGGGGCTCCTTTGCCAAAGCCAGAAGCTTGGTTTATTGGATATTGTGCCCTAAAATCTTGTAACTCAGAAGATTCTTGCCAGTGACATTTCTCTTTCTTGGATACACATAAAAAATTTAGTTTATAATAGCTGGGGCTCAGTCATAGAACTCAAATTTTACTTTGTATAAAAGGAGCAACATATTCAGAAAATAAATTAGGGAAGTAGATTTTACTTGATGATATTCCCTCTTAATATTAACTACTGTAATTCCAGATTTCCAATCCCTGGCCTTGGTTGTGTGGATAAAAGGACTATATAACATTCATAGTACAAAATTACTTAATAGCATAAAATACATTTAAGTATTTCTTTAAGTTTCAGAGAAAAATTATAGCAGCAAGTGAGTAAACTAAATTTTTATTCATGAAAGAAGAAATTTTAATATACTCAATACCCTAGGAACTAATACAGTGGCTCATTTTATTTAAGATACTAAATAAATGTGGAATTAATGAGTTGAACAGAATATAACTTGGAATAAAAATAGAAACAAACACTGACAGTCCTACCAGATATAATGAAATCAATAACCCACTGATTATTAAAATCTGAGATTTGCGTATTTTAAAACGTGATTTCAAACGTGATTCTAAATATTTTTAGATTCTAACAAAAGTTTCACAGAGTCGACACAGTTACCAGATGCACAGCCTCCTTCCTCCTACATCTTACACCTCTGTGGCTTATTGGTCAAAATCTCTCAGCCAATGATGTGATTAGTAGCTATAGTTTGTATTTAGTTGTGATTCATTAGAGTTACCCAACGCCCCCTTCCTGTTCTAGAATTCTCTCTAGGTAACACTGCGTTTCCTGTCCCGACTGCCCTGTGGACACAGCCTCTGCTCTAATCCGCTATGTCATATGCCTCCCTGTGATGTTGAGAGCCACAGCTGAAGGGGCCCCAGCAAACTTCCAGCTGCCAGCTGATGATTGGCTCACAGTGGCCCCAGCAAACTTCTAGCTGCCAACTGATTGGCTCCTCTGCGGTGATGCTCATTGGGCTGTTTCCCCGCCCTTTCAGACCACGGAGCTACTCATTGGGGGACTTTTTTTGACTTCGCCCACATGACCCAGCCAATCGCCTCAAGAGCAGGAGGAGTGGGGGAGGTTGAGAGGCTTGTGGGAAGCCGGGGTGGTAGTTGGGCTCTGAGGGTTTTCCTGAGGAGCTGTATGGTGAGGTGTGTGTGTTCTAAAAATAAAGTTCGTTTCTTTTGACAAGTGGCTCCTGAATTGTGCCCAGCCAGACTGTGGCACTGTGTAAAAGGTGAGACAGGAGCCATGGAAACCCTGGAAGACACTTCTTCCAGGGTGAATTCCGGGCTGGAGAAAGCAGTCCAGGACTGAGATAAAAGGACTATATAACATTCATAGTACATAATTTATCGCATAAAATACATTTGCAACTCAGAAGATTCTGAGACAAGACAAGCCACTTGTCCTTGGGAGCTCCGACTCATCAACTGAATTTGGTTGCCAAAAAATATCTTGAGGCAAAACTTGTGTCCTGACACTTTTGTTGGTTGGTCTGTAGAGTGTGATTCTCAGGCAGCAAGTGTGACTAAAAAACGGAAATGGAGCAGGAAGGAAGGAGGACCAGCAGGAGGCCAAGGTGGGGAGGCCAAGGGGGCTCCAGCTTTCCACCAAGGGGCAGTTGACCACGGATGCACAGAGCATCCTTTAATCGCTTCTCTAGAGTTCCTTTTGGGAAGAGTTTACTTGACCCCTGGGACAGGTCCAGGATGACCAATGTGACCATGGGGCCTTCAGGGAGGATCTTAACTAGGGCCTTAGTGGGTCTCCCTCCAGGTTGCCTAGCTACAGGGTGGACCTGGACACCATGCTGGGGAAGGCTGAGGTGACAGATGTCAGAGTTGAGGTCCTTTTGAAGGCAACTGGAGCTTCAGACCCAGGGAACCACCAAGTGGGACTGCAGTTGGTGGAGGGGCGAAGATGCCTCATGAGTGTGGAGGGGGACGTCCAGCCAGTCTAGTTCAAGACTGACATTTCCAACTCAGGCTCACCTTTTAGACCAAGGCTGGTACACTTTCTTGCTGGTTGTTTTGCAAGGGCACCATCGTGCCTTAATCTAAGGACAGATTCCTTCTGAAGAAAGCATCACTGTGCAGACGTCTCTGGTACACGTAGAAAACTAAGAAGGCTGGGGAAGCATTACGCAGTGTAGCCTTAGGGGACGACCACAGCATGCTGTGGTCCCATTGCTGAGCAAAGAGAGCCACAGGACGCACAGCCATGTGACAGCACCTGCCCTGCCTTTCTTCTCTAGAATTAGGTGCACCAAAAGTTTTGCCCTTTTACAAGTGTCTGATTTCATTGGAAGACTTGCATCTCATGGCTGGAGGTGCAACTTCTGATAAATATTGTCTGTAAGAGGCTCCAGGGATCAGATTACTGATGGAAAAATGTCAAACCTGCAGTAAAAGGTAAACACACCATGAGATTCACTGCGCTTCCCCAGTCTAACGTGCAACGCTTCCCCCCCCCCATACACACTTCATATCGATGTGTGAAAGCTGAGGAGCCAGGGAGGGACATTGCTTCACCAGGAGCAGAAGCCACCACTCAGGATTCAGAGCCATGCCTGGGCCTTAATATCACTTCTTAGCTTTGTGAACTTGGTTGCTTTTCTTTCCAATTCTCAATTGCTGCAGCTTTGTGAGGGAGATGACACTATCACTTTCTGTGCGGGACGCTTAGGGGGAACTGGAGATGCAGCTCTTAGCACATGAGAATTCCTCACTGGATAAAAGCAGAGAGAAGCTTTGGTCCACGGGCTTAGCAGACATCTTCAACTCATTTATTCAAAGGTATTTGCTAGGTACCTGATCTCTGTTTGGATCTGTTCTGGGTGTCACTTAATAAACAAAAGAGAACATTTCTATTCTCCTGTTGCTTATTTTCCACTAAGCGAATCAGAGAACTAATGAGACCAAGAGAGCAAAGTCTTCCGTTAGGCAGCAACAATGTGGAAAACTGAGACAAGGTGAGTGTAGGGAGGCCATCTGGGGCTGGTCTGTTCACGGACAAGTGAGAAGGCCGGTACTGCCACAGGGATGGACAGGGGCAGGAGTGACAGAAAACAGGGTGGAGGGGGCACCCTGGGGACTGGCAGACTGGGCTTTGCATTGTGAGGACCTGAGTTAAATTCTGAATAGGATGAGAGCCCATCAGGTGTTCCCATGAGAGGAATAGATCAGGTGTCCTGTATTTAAAGTCTTGTCTGGTTCGTGTGTGGACAGGAGGGTGGGGCTTCTGGGCAATAACTCAGGTGGCTGTGGTGGCCAGGAGTGGAGCCAGTGGGTAGGAGAGGCTGGCTCTCTGAGGAACTTTGGAGAAGGGCCCACAGGTGTACTTCTTGAATTTGCAGTTTTTTATTTCTCTGGCAAACTTAGGACATTTTCAGCCATTTCTCCAATTATCTCTGACCCGCTCCCCTTCCCTCCCGGAGCTCTGAGGACATTAGATGTTCACACAGCCCCTGGGCCCCCGAGAGTGTGGTTATTTCTCGGTTCCTCTGTTAGCCTCTGCTTTTCTGGCTGTGTGGCGGGTGCTGTTCTGCTCCAGCCCACCCATTTGTCCTTCTGTCCCCCCCCACCACCACTCTACCATCTACCATCGAGCGCCCATCTGTGAGGTTTTTGTTGTTGCTACTGTGTTTTCGCTTCTGAATTTCCCTTTCATTCCTCGCTGTATCTCCTACTTCGGCTGAGACTGTTCCTTGGCCGAGGCTTCTTATTTGTCTGTGTTAACTAGAGAACAGTGGTAATTGCTCACGGAACATTTGGATCAGAGCAGCTTTAAAATCTCAGTCCAACAGTCCAGCACCTCCTTCCTCTCTGCTTGCAGATGATCTTTCTTCAGTTGGCTTTTGATCTTCCTGGTTCTTTTTCTGGCGAGTAATTTTCTTTACAGGCTTGTAATTTGGGGCATTAAGCTCAGAAGCCCTTTATCTTGTCCACATGTCCTGTCCTAAGTGACTTTCTTTGACACACCTTGTGGGGAAAGAAGGGAATGCTGCCTAGTGTCTGCCATGCAGAGGTGGAAGTCCAGGACTCCAGCGAGGGGGAGTCCAGGGCTTCTCTTGTCCTCTGCTAGCACCTGAGGGGAGACCCACGACCCCAGGTTGTCTCTGCTGACACCCGAGGAGGCCACATTTCAACTGTTTGGTAGGGGTTTGGTCAGTCACCATTCTCTCCTTTTGACAAAATCCCTGAGAAAATTAACTTAAGGAGGAAAGGTTTATTTTAGCTCATGGTTCCATACATAGTCACTTGGTCCCATTTCAAGGGGCCCAGGGGGAGGCAGAAGAACCATGGTGGGGACACATGTGACAGAATAGAGCTGCTCACCTCATGGCATTCTAGAAGGAGAGATGAGAGAGAGAGAGAGAGAGAGAGAGAGAGAGAGAGAGAGAGAGAGAGAGA
>NW_026004834.1:331697-361276 GCF_001458135.2 Marmota marmota marmota | reverse complement strand
GAGAGAGAGAGAGAGAGAGAGAGAGAGAGAGAGAGAGAGAGAGAGAATGAGAATGAGGTAGGGGGGAGACAATGCCAAGTTCCTACACATGTCAAGGCCACACCCCTAGTGACCTAATTACTCCAGCTAAACCCACCCTCTGAGGCTTCCCATGGCTCCCAATAGTGCCACCATTGAGAACTAAGCCCTCAACCCAGCAGCCCTTAGGAACATTCCAGATACAAACTCTAAAAGGGTTGGAGTCCCAGTTCCCCACAGGCCTTCACCACTGGGGTAAGGTGGCCCCATCACTGTGGGATTCTTCACTGCCCACTAGGGCCTGAGCGGGCAGGCAGAGATGGGGAGGACATCTCATCACTGCTGGGGATGCTGCAGTCACCTCCTCCTGCACAGTTCCCAGGGAGGCTTTAGGAAGGGATGGGGACGGTGGCTTGTTACCAGCCAGCAGGATGGAGGTCTCAGGACGGAAAGCACCTGGCCTTCTCTGACCCCAGCACAAAGGTGATGCTGAGGCACTCGCTACAGTCCTGTGAGCACGGAAGATGGAGCTGGGCACTGGGTCTGGGGGTCTGCTGTGGGCACAGGATTTTACTGTTGGACGGCGTAGAGTCCTCTGGTCTCCTGTGTCTTCACACCAGGGTCTCCTTTTCTAAGTGACCACGTTTATCAGGATGGTTTCCCTGTCCTCCCTGCCTCCCTCCTCTGCCTCCCTCTCCCTCTTCTTCCCTCCTTCCTTCCTCTGCCTGAGCTCATCGGGGATTCTCGTTTTCTGGCTCCTTCATCTCCAAGATTAGGATAGAAAACACAAAGGAGAGCCCAGGGGACTGACCACCACCTTTTCCCTTGGGTCCTGAGGTCCTTCCCAGTCGGCCTTCTCTCCATCTGTCAGGGCCTGCCCATCTTTGTCCACGGAATGTCTGTGGGCCACGGGGACAGGGAAGAAAGCTGCGGATCTGTCCGTTTGTTGAGAAGTGGAAGTGTCCTCGTGTCATTGACCTGTTTACTCCTGTTCATCCACGTCTCTAAGCCATCTCCAGTGAGTCCCCCAGAGGCTAGGTGAGGGGGCAGGGAGTGGAGCCTCGGACACTGTGCCTTTCCTAGAGGTGCGTCGTGGTGACACACTGGCCCCTTCCCTTCAGAGGTGACGACAGGGCTGGCAGTCTGCGCACCAGGGTTTGCGGCTAAGTGGCTGGGGGTCGTCTTCCTCTTTCCATCTGTGCTGATCCTGTCACCACAAGAACCTGAG
Organism: Marmota marmota marmota; assembly: GCF_001458135.2. Lineage (NCBI taxonomy): Eukaryota > Metazoa > Chordata > Mammalia > Rodentia > Sciuridae > Marmota > Marmota marmota. The sequence continues at coordinate 360,030 of NW_026004834.1, read as the reverse complement.
TGCTTCCTTCTGTGCCCCTCTGGGCAGTGCTTCTACTATGTTGGGACAGTGGGGTTTCCCTAATTGTCCATCTTCCATAATTGGCCACACCACCAGGACAGTACTGTTCATGGCAGCAATCACACAGCCGCTCCCAATTAAGGCTGCAGCCAGTGCTGCAGGGACCTGCTCGAGGATGGCGGCCTGACAGCTGGCTGCTCCTCAAGCTGCGGTCACTGCCGCCCTCCTCACCCCGGGTGCCAAGGGCTGCAAATCCCATGGCAGCCTCTCTGATGGCCTCAGCTGGTCCTGAAGGGTCCCGGGCCAGGGAGGTCACATTCTCCCTAGGGTCCAGCTGGTGGGCACAGCAGAGTGAAGGGGGCACTCAGAGGCTCAGGGTGACCAGGATGCAGTGTAACATTGGTGCCATCAGGGAGAGGGCTCCTCTGTCTCCAATCCTTTCATTTTCAAGACACAGAAACTGTGAAATTGCTCCTTTCCCCCCACATTCTCTCCAGCATTTATTATACTTCGTATCCTTGATGGCTGCCATTCTGACTGTTGTGAGATGAAACCTTAGTGTAGTTCTTTTTTTTTCCATGTATTTGCTGGCCATTTGTATTTCCTCTTCCAAGAAATGACTGATTAATTCATTTTCCCATCTATTAATTGGGTTATTTGATGTTTTGGGGTTAAAGTTTTTGAGCTTATTCATATATTCTAGTAGCTAGCAAATATTTTCTCCCATTCTGTAGGTTTTCTCTTCACATTCCTCTTTCCTTAGCTATGCAGATGCTTTTTACCCTCATGCTTTTTAATTTGACAGCATCATTTCCTGAGCTTTAGGATTCCTATTGATCAAGTCACTACCTGTGCCTGTACATAGGTAGTGACTTGATCAATAGGACTCTATGGAAATCAGTGTGGAGGTTCCTCAAAGACCAGGAATGAACCCACCTCATGACCCAGCTATATCACTCCTCGGTATTTACACTAAAGAATTAAAGTCAGTATACTACAGTAATACATGCACACCCATGCTTATAGCAGCACGATTCACAACAGCCAAACATGTTTTTTCTCATATGTGGAAGCTAAGGAGGAAAAAAGAAGAGAAAGGTGGGGGTGGATCTCATGACAATCAAAGGGAGATCAGCAGAGGAAAGGGACCAAGGGGAGGGAGGGAGGGAGTGCTGGGAGGGGAATTGGCCACACTAGATTGTCACATTGTGTGCACATTCCAATATGTAATGACAAACCTCATTATTATGTATATCTGTAATGCACCAATAAAAATGTATAAAGAGGGAAGAAAAAAAAAGATGAGAAACTAAGCCACAGAGCTGGACAAGGAACGAGCCAGGGTAACGAAGTGTGTTCTACACAAAGAGTTCAGAACAAGTTGAATGACAGTTCAGACCTCCTTGTCCCCCACTCCATCTTGTCCAGGTGCTCCTCATCTCCTCAGAAAAGCATGGAGGCCCTGCCAGTCCAGTGTGCCCGTCCTGTGCCCGCACACCCTTCCTCTCCTCATCCTGCCCCTGGACTCCCCCACTCCCGCACAGCCCCGAGGCTCCGGGTCCAGTTGTGCCAGGCTGCTCGCATCGAGAGGCCTGTGCCCTGTGGCTGCCTCTGCCTTGGTGGGTTTGGCCAATTTCCTGCCTACTGGTATTTCTGTCAGTCAGCCTGAGCTGAAGCCTCACCTCCTCTGAGTCTAGCTAACAGCCCCACAACACCTTTACCCTCTCACCGTGTTTATCTTTCTTACTGAAGCCTTGACAGATTGCACATGTGCTGTGTCACGTTCCTCCCCAAAGCCCGCGCTCCCTCTAGATAGGGAACTTTTTCCTCTCTGAATCATTTGAGAGGAAATTGCAGAAATGATGCTTCATGACACCTAGATATTTCAGTGTCTATTTTTATTTTTATTTTTTAAATCACACTTGCTTATGAAGCCACACAACAAACATCAAAAGAAAGAAACCAACATTGATATGGGGCTTCTGTCTCATCAAAAGACCCCATTGAAGTTTGGCCTGTGGGTCACAAATGTGCTCTAAAGCCAACGCCAATAATAAAGAAAAACAACTATTCTTCTTTCTTATTTATTTATTTATTGTTTCCAGTGCAGGACCCAAGCAGGAGCATACATCTCCCTTGTCCTCATGATTCTTGTGTGTTCATTAATAAAAACGACACTTCAGGCCTTTATGGGTTTCATAACTGATTCTTTGGAAGAATGGAAGTCAGCTACTTTGTAGGGCACCCCTCCCTGTGGGGCTCTCTGATGTCTTCTTAGCATTAGCTTCAGGTGTTGCATGACTGACAGAAATAGAAAGCAACATCGTCCAGTCCTTGCGTGGGAAACTGGGCCTCCCCAGCCGCCATGGAGGGGACTCACCAGCTGCCCCATTGTTGGAAACATTAAGTTTTAGTCCTTGTGTAAGATTGTGTCCACCAGATTTCTTCATTTTATAGTTAATTAAGGAAGTGTTCTGTGCTCATTAGTTAATAAGTAATTTAACAAACATTCTGTGGAAAAATAACTTAGAATTATGTGTGTGTTCCATTTATCATTGTTTACCTGTGAAGTTCAGCACCCAGCGGTGGTGCTTGTCTTAGTCAATTATGGCGATGTGGTTGCTGAACGGTTTCTAGTTCCGCAAATCCTTTTCTATATTTGTTTGATGGGGTTCTATTACACAAAAGAGTCCCCTCTTCTCCACCATTTACTTGTTTATTCATTCACTGTTTGTAGCAGGATTCCCATTTATTTAAAAGGTTGAACTACTGCCCTACTACTTTCTATGTTCGAGGCACCCGTGGCCAAGAGTCCCCTCAAATGCACCCATGTGTCCTTGTTGTGTTTTATCACTTCCTTGCTTTTGGCACAATAAGATGACAGCTGAGGTTCAGGATTTCCACTGCTGTCCCATCTTTGGAATCAGTCATCTTTCCAAGGAGTCCAGGTTCCTTTCAGTAGAGGTCCCACCTAGGAGTCACAGACTCAGTGCTAGGTGTTCTCACTGCTCCTGGGAGGTCGATATGTCTAGGTTCTACTGGTGCAAGAGGAATGTGCCCCACATGTCCACATGCATCGTGTACTCACATATTAAGAACTGAGTGTTCACACTGATGTCTCCCATTTCAACATCCCACAGGTTATCGAGGATTCTCCTATTGCTTATGTGCAGCTCCTTTCTCTGACAGTCAGAGCCTGGCTTCCATTTTTCGTAATGCATTTTATTTTCTGCCCGATCCCACTGGAGGTACACAGAATAATGTTGCATGGAGTTATCAGGTCCTGATCCTGGGACCCTGTGAGTACAGCCTTACATGGAACATGGTCACTGTAGGCATGAGGGGGTAAGGCTGTCATAACCTGGGTGTGCCCAACCTTTCCAGCCCTGGGGCACAGTTATAAGCCAACAATTTTATGACAGCTGAAGAAAACCAACACATCCCACATGCAATCAACCCACTAACCATGAGCACTGTCCTCTGCACTCAAACCTCTGCCAGCCAAACTCTGCTGAGCCCAAATAACTAACCATAGTCCTTGGTAATAGGGCAATATTGGCATTTGGTCCATTCAAGTTCTCCCTTTTAATCTTATTTCATTTTTCTACTTGTGTTCTAGTTAAGAATTTTAAGGAACAAATACCAACTCACAATAACTGTGATTTTTCTCAGGATTTTGTAGGTCAGGGATTGAGGAAGAGCTCAGTGGGGCAGCTTTTGCATGGACTCTCTCACAACCGACACCAGCCATGAGCCCTGGCAGCAGGCATCAGAAGCCCTCTGGGCTGCAGGTCCCAGGTGGTGCTTACTTGGCTGATCATCCTAGCTCAGCTGGCTGCTCTCTGGGGACTTACAATATACATACTTACAAACTTACATGGCCTCTCCCAATGGGGCAGCTAGCTTCCCCAGAGTAAGTGTCCCAAGAGAGCCCTGGGGATGCACATGACATTTTATTGCCTGGGGATCTGATATTAATATTTGAGGCTGTCAGAGAGCTGAGGGCAAGGAACACAGACCCTGCATCTCCATAGGAGGAATGCCAAGGATGGGGACAATCGTTGGAAACCACCCACCTCATCCCTAGCCCACCCATCATTCCTTTCCCCCAGAGGTACTGCTCTGACCTATTGGATATTGTGCATAAAAGCATATTTGTTCTTGGAAGATATGCAGTGATTAGGTGGTGAACACAGTTTTCATCCACAGAAGTGACATTGTGTTCTTATTATTAGCCTGCTTTTAAACACATTTTCATGGATTTTGTTGTTGTTGTTTGTTTATTTTTGAGACCTATCCCATTTTAATATGGTTGTCTATGGAATTTTTCAGGCTACTTACATATACTTGACCCATGTAAAAATATTATTTAAAATTATATGTTTATTGCTGAATTGTGACTCCAGTGGGATATCTGTTCAGGTCTCAAATCCCAGCACCTCTGGAATATGATCTTATTTGGAAAACAGAGTCTCTGTAGATGCAATTAAGATGTGGTCATGCTGGAGTAGGATGGGCTCCTAATCCATTATGAGGCTGTCCTTATAATGAGAAAAAACAGAGACACATCTAGGGAGAACGTCATTTGAGGATGGCAGCCTGCTGGGAGTGATGGGTCTAACTGAGGACAACAAAGCCCGTCAGTGACTCCTGGAAGCTGGAGAAAGCACATCTTCCTCCCCTCAGTCTCCAGGAGGAACTGATGCTGCTGACCCTTGATGTTGGGTTTCCAGCCTCCAGAACAACAGAGAACTTCCTACTGTTTGACATCATTTGATTTGTGGGGCTTTGTTACAGTGGCCTAGGACAGGTAATATTGCAACACACTGGGTCCAGTGTAGGCGATCTTGCAAAATAGTTACAAGAGTGAAACATAATGAGTAGCCTCCATTCCCCCAGCAGGAGCGCATGCTCACACTGCACCCTTACAACAGCTGCTCCCAGAGTCAGGGAGGTGCAGTCAGCAGCCGCCGCCCTTCTCCCCCCTGGGAAGGTGGTTCTGAGGTGGAAGGGATGCACCCTCTCCTGCTCCCTACTGCAGACAGGCCACCTCTGCAGGGTGGGGGGAGATGCCTTGGCTTTGTCTGTCCTACCCCAGGAATGGCCTACCCGCAGCATGGAGGACAGGCGTTCCCGTCCCCAAGAGCCTGGGCATCAGGTTGACATCTCCATCACTATCCTTCCAGCATCTACCCTGGGAAAGAGCCATGCTTGTGTACCCTGGAGACTCAAGGACCTCGGCACCAAGGCTATGTCATGGGGGAGACTGGAGTCCCCTGCCCAACACTTGACATGAGATGTTTAGGGAGTATTTTGTAATAAATCCATGCAAAAATCACTAGACAGAAATGGAAGGACAATTTACATATTTCTCCTTACCAAAGTCATCCTCATCTCCTTCATTATGAATTGTCTCATGTACAGTCATTGGATGGTAAGCTCAGACACAAGAGCATGCTCATGGAACTTGTGTACCTTATTTGGAAAACAAAGTCTCTGTAGATGCAATTAAGATGTGGTCATGCTGGAGTAGGATGGGACCCTAATCCATTATGAGGTTTGTGGAAATAATCAAGCTGGTGTCTCAAAACAGAAGTGGCCTAAAAAAAAAAAGCTTCTTTGTTTGTTTCTTTGTTTGTAATGGGATTACAGAGGAGTATTGCCAGACACACCAGGAGCAAATTCTGAGACCAGCACCTGGACTGGACCTTGTGTCCTCAGAACACTGGTCTTACCATTGAGAGACCATTTTATCTGTGAAAAATAACACAAAAGTGGGGTGAAGACTACAGGTGGACTTTAAATCATCCAGAGTTAGAAGAACAATATTTTCTGGGCTTCTTCATGAATAAATGTGGTGTGTTTGTTTCGTGATAGCCTCCTCTTTTCCTCCTCCTCCTCTTCAGACTCTTCCTCCTTCTACTCCTCCTCCTTCTTTTTAATTTTTTTTCTTAGTGATATTGTGTGATGGGAAAGCCTTTTAATAAATAGTGACAAAGAGCCCCATGCGTTGTATTCCCCTTTCTCTGAAGTCCTTCATGATGCAAATATTAATATTTAAGCCAACTATAAACAATGAGCTGCTTCTGTTAAGAAGGTAGAATTGAGTTATGACTTTTTAATGGATATGATGCCTTTATTAAATAAAACAGCTTAAAAGACATATTTTATCCATTAGCTGGCACTGCTGGAGGAAAATTAATCTTCTGTTTTTCTCCTTTTGGTGCACACACATTGTAAGGATGTATTTGCAGGAGGAAGGTGGAATTCCTGCTTAGGGACAGCTGGGTCCAATTGCAGTAAAAGTTGACATATGGAGCCCATGCCCCCCTCCCCTTCCCACTCAGGAGCTAGAACACAGTGGGTCTGACCACGGACCTCACACAAGCCTAACCTGTCGGGAAGCTTACTTTTCTTCATGCAGCATTTTTAAATTGTGTTTCCCTATGAAAGAAAGAAAGGGAGGGAGGAAGAGAAAGAAGGAAAGAAGAAAAGAAGCAAAGAATCTTCCACTTTCTGACTTTGAGGTCTGGGCTCCTCCTGCATGAGGTCAGGCTTGGCCACTGCCTTCCTTCAACTCTGAGCCCAGGACGGAAGGGCAGGGGTTGTGTTCCAGCCTGGCCACACTCACTAGTGGCTGTGGGAGGCAGGGTCCACTCTCTGGGACCCAAGTATTACACGTATAACAAGGCCCTAGACGATCATCCCTTTGTGACTCAAAGCAATGCACATAGACTGGCAGCCTGGTGTGACAAATGTATTGTGCCGACATGAGACTCCTTTTGTTTACCTCCCACATAGCCTTAGCTATTTTAAGGTCAATGTGCTCTAATTGTGAAGTTTTATGTGAGTCTATGTGTCCCCAACAATTTATGAAAAATTGGAACCTCTGGCAATTCCAGCCCAGCCTGCTCCTTCCCACCTGACAGGCCCTGTCTGGAAGTGCATGCCATGTGCTCCTCCGAGTCCTTTCAAGAGGGCACAGGCTGAAAAGCCATCAGACTGCCACAATATCCTCCATTCCCTTTCGCTTCTTAGAAATTGGCTTCCTTGTTAGTATCTAGATGTTGCTGCACTCGGAACTTTGACTTTTTTATAGACAAGCAATACAACAAAGGCTGCCTGCATCAGTGCTGATATTAAAGTGAGAGGATCTACAGACAACATGTGGCTAATTTCCAGGAAGTGGCCCCAGTAGATTTCCAAGTGTGTTACGTTCTCCCCATCAGGGTTTCTTGTCTCTAAGCAAAACCACCTCAAGCTACCACTTCCTTGAACCTCTTGATCTTTCTTCCATAGACTTTGTGTTTCTTACCTACATTTGCCCTCCTCCCTCAATTACCTGAAGCATGCCTACATGTTTAGTAAGAGCTGAGGAGTGGAGAGAGGCAGGAAACACAGGTAAAATGTACCTGGCTTACTCATAAAATTTGATCCTGTTTTGGAGGATAAATCAAAAATCAAAATTGCCCTGTAGCCTTCTGTCATTCTGTGATGGTTAATCTGAATTGTCAATTTGATTGGATTAAGAGATGCCAAAGAGGCTTCTAGGTGTGTCAGTGAGGGTGTATCTAGGGATGATTGGCATGTGGGAGAGCCAACCACAGTGGAGACCCTCCCTCAGTGTGGACAGCACCTTCCAATAGGTGGAGCGCTTAGATGGAACAAAAGTTGGAAGAACAAAGAAGTAGCCCCAGATGTAGCCCTAACTCTTCTGAAGCAGGTTCTTAGCTGCTGCTGAGATCCCCTGAGGGCACCAGACACTCGCTCCTCCACTCTTCAAAGTAGACCTGCCCAGTGGCTCTCCAGGAGTTTCCAGGCCTTCCCTCCCTAACTGGGGCTGCATCATGATCGATCTTGTTCTGGGGCCTCATCTTCTTGGACTGAGCAGCTACTGGTCCCCCCAGTTCCCAGACTGCAGCCAGCCATTGTGGGACCATCCAGCTTCGGGTTGTGCAAGCCAATCTAATGAAACCTCTTTTGTATAATCACACACACACACACATACACACACACACACTGTTGGTTGTTCCTCTAGAGAACCCTGACTCTGGAGGCGAGTAGCTCACGGCCCCTTTGCAGGTACACCAGCTGAGCTCAGAAGCTTGTCCCAGGTTCTCTGTCCACTGAGTGGAGGGGCCAGACTAGGTGTCCCTATGTAGGAGTCCGATCTTCTAAGGTCACAGAAAGTGCATCCTAAAGAGTCCCCACGTGGAGTTCCTGCTAATTAGGGGAAGCCCAGCAGCTGGGATGCCGCACAGGGAAGGATAGCAGGACCTGCTCATGCCAGGCTGACTCTTGTGGGGCATCGTGACCCTGTGGAAGGAGAAGAATAAGGCCCAATGGTCCTACCTGCTACATCTGCACATGTTTCCTGGCATGTTATGAGAACATATTCTGTTTTGTCTCCAGGCAAAATGTTTTTCTTAGTACAAGTGAACGAGTCAATTGCTTCCATATGTTAGGCCATAGTTAAGCTCTGACCTCTCACCGCCCTGCATAAGATGGGCTCCCTGTCCTCCCTGTAAACACAATGTCACCCCCTGGCTTCCTTCCTTGTTGCTGGGACAGGAATGCAGGCTTAGCTCAGCAGAGCCCCTCACCTCACGGCTCAGCGACATCACCGGGTGTGTGGGCCTCCATGGTTATTGTCTTCACTCGTTCCCTGGAATCCAAGTCCCTTCTGTAATCCCTCTGTATAGGCCCCCCAGCCAGTATGTCTGTGACCTGTCATGTTTTTGTCCAGGGCATATGTTCTGGCAAAACCTTAGTAATATATTTTTTTAATTCACATAAATAGTATTGGATGTGAATGTGATGCTGATTATTAGATTTTCCTTGTTGTGTAGCATTGGTGGCCACATCAGGGCTTCTTAAGGATCTATGGCCAGTGACACTCAGGTTGTATTGCAGCGTCTTTAAACGGGTCTTCCTCAACACCTGGAGTACAAATGCTTGTTCTCTGGTGCATATGTTTCAGGAAGTGGAGTCACATGCCACTACACTATTTGAGGTGGTCAGATTTGGCAAATAAAAAATGCAGGTCTTGAGTTAAATTTGGATTGAAAATAAATGCCCCTTTAGCATGAGTGTATACACTATTTGAGACATGCTGTACTGTAACATTATTTAGTATTTGTCTTATACTTACATTTGACTGGGTTCCCCATGTTTTATCTGATAGCACCAATTATACTGTAGTTCACACATGCTACAAGAAATGAACAGAACAGCCCATATTGCAGGGAGTGGTCACCCCGGGTGGAAGGTAAGGATCAAGTCAATGAAATAGGCTCTCCAGAAGCCAAAGATTGAGGAACATTCAGACTTTTCAGACTGGAAACTACGTGTGCTAAACACATTTGGGGATCAAACAAAAAGCAGATTATGTGTCAGTATTTATGAAGCAGGTTCAGCACAAGGAAATTGTTGGCAAACAGGGAAAATGAGTTAGGACATGAAAGCTATAAGTATAACACTATTAACTTCGAAGATAAAAAGGTGCATAATTTGATGAATCCAACAATACACACAGCTTCCCAATTGCCATTTCCCCCCTACCAGTTTATTTTTATTTTGATTGCTCTAGTTTATGGAAAATGAAAATAATGTGCATTTGCAATGGGAAATTATTTGCATGTGTCAATCTGGCTAGCCGCTGTACTGTTCCCCTTTAGCTGAAGTTAATTCCAACAGCTGTGTATGAATTTTCTAAAGAGAATCTCATAGGTAGAAATCTCTTTACTTATAGATATTTTATTGTAATGCTTGTCAGTTTCTTGTATAATCATCCTCCTTTCCCCCTGAAAGAATGTATTTGTTTTTAATGACAGAAGGACTGAGGTCTGCTCAGTTTTGTTCCAAGGTAATGTGACATAGATTGATGCACCGTGGACGGTGGGTGGCTCAGCTCTGAGGACCCCACCTCTCACTGGCTGTGCCGCATTGTGTGAATATTGAAAATGAGGTTCACAGATACAACAAAGAGATGAGACCCTGGGATCCTTAAGAGTATGCAGACTATATAGATCTCACAGCAAGGAGATATATATTCACTGTCCCCTTCCCTTCACCACAAATACCCAAAATCCTGGCGAGGTTTTCACAGAGAAGCACAGAAGGACTCTGAGATGTTCCAGGAGGAAGGCAGACCTGCTGGGCCCCCAGGCCTGGGACGGGCTGTGCTTTACATTTTATTTTTATCCCACCTGTCTTTCAGGTGGGCACTGGAGAGCTGTCCAATCCAGAGCCACCAGCAGTTGCAGCCAAAACCCTCAAGGAAAGTCTGCTTTCCCTGACCAGAGGCCTGGGAGAGGGGCTGCCTGGAGACGCCTGGTGGGCACCCCCACTGCCACTCTGCCCCTGGGCATGCACTGGGTGCTCTGCCTGCAACATGTCAGGGCACCTGTGGGCCAAGCCACTCACGCTGCCACCTGGAGCCCCAGTGGGCTGACAGCAGCAGAAGTGAGGCCCTCTGGGATCACTCACTGCTGGGGCTACGTGCAGTGGCATCAGTACATCAAGGAGCAACAGTGTCTGCACAGCAGGTGTCTCCAGAAAGTACTTTTGTAGACACAGGCAGGACCTGTGGAACTTGGGTGGGTGCGCAGCAGCATCTGAAGGACACAGCAAAACAGAGAGACATGGCCAGTGCTCTGACTTTAGGTATCATTAAAACTACATAGCAAAAATACAAGCCACAACTTGCCTGCTACACCTAAACCTGAGGCAGTTACTGTCTGATGGAAGAAAAAATTTAAATAGGACCCAGTGTTGTTTAATATAAAACCACCACTTCCTGGATATGATGAAGAATAAGTTTACAGGGGCTGGGGCTGGGGCTCAGTGGCAGAGCACTTGCCTAGCACTTGTGAGGCACTGGGTTCAATCCTCAGTACTACATAAAAAATGAACAGATTAAATAAAGATTAAAAGAGTAAGTTTATAAAACACGAACCAGTAAAATCATAGCCTGAGAAAAATATAAGCAATAGATATGAATACTGAGATGAATCAGATTTAGGAATTATTTAAGAAGAATTTTAAAGCAGGGATCATAAAATAATGTATTTAACAAGATGTGAAAAATTCTTTTGAGACAAATGAAAAACATAGAAAATTTCAGCAGTTAGAAAAAACACTCAAAAGAAAATTAGAAAACTATGAAAACACAATAAAAGGAAATAAATGAGCTGAATGGATTCAAGAGTAGAGTTGAAATGTGTTAGTTAGTTTTCCATCACTGTAGGAAATACTGAGATAAATAAGCTTATAAAGAAGAAAGGTTTTCCCTGGCTCACAGCTTTTGGAAGTTTCAGTACATGACCAATTGGCCCCATTGCTTTGGGCTTGTGGTGAAGCAGCACATCATGAAGGGAGCACAGGGCTCAGCACAACTAACTATTCATCTCAAGGCCAGGATCAAAAGAAATGAGGAAAAGCCCAGGGTCCCACAGCACCTTTGGCAGGTATGACCATAATGGCTGCCGCAGTCTGGCTGGGCACAAAATCACGAGCCACTCAAGCAGGAACAAAGTTTATTTTTTGAAACTGCCGCCAATGTCCAGTACCCCCCGGGAAGATTTTTTCCACCCCCACGGAGGAACCGCAGAGAGAGCTCCTCCCCCGGAACTCCCTCCTACTGTACTTCCCCAACCAATGGGAACTCTCCAGGAGTCCCATAGCCGGCCTAGGTGAACAGCAGGAGTCCAATATCCATATGAATGCAAATCTTAACATAATCATATCATCTCAATGGCTAGCTGGAGTCACCTTTCGACCAAAAATGCCATGCATCATATACTTGGCTCTTAGCATCTCCCCCCTTCTGTTTAAGTAACAAGCAATCTGGCTAGGGACTGTGCCTGTTAGGTTTGTCCAATTCAACATATGGTTCTTACCCGTCATCGGAAAACTGACTTTTAGGCGTCAGCCTCCTGTTTTAGGTTGATACCACTGCAATTGGATCATACCCATCACTGACTACCGGTCCAGCATATAGCCATACTTGTGGATAGGCCTATGTACCAGTGGGGGGGTGAGGTTCTTTGCCTCACCTCTGTTGGCCCCCAAATTTGGCCTTGGTGCCGGTGGGGGGGTGAGGTTCTTTACCTCACCTCTGTTGGCCCCCAAAATTAGACCATCACTAGTAGAAGGGAGGAGGATACAGAAATGTCATGACACCAAGTCAATTAACGGCTCCTAGGAAAAATTACATCACTGGTGACACATCAGCAAAGATACGCTAGCACTACCATAATTCGCTGCATCAACAAATAGATCACAAAGCATACAAGTGATACATAGTCCAGGCAAGTTCTGTAAGCAGTTCAAAGCAGAGGAATCTATCAATATGTCCATATCCTCCCAAAATAAAGCATACAAGTGATACATAGTCCAGGCAAGTTTTGTAAGCAGTTCAAAGCAGAGGAATCTATCAATATGTCCATATCCTTCCAAAATAAATCGACTCATTGATTGAGCATTACTTGTTGAGTTATAAATCATTGATGTATCAGTTTACACGGTTTGTTGTGATAACTCTCGAAGAAGTTGTAGTTTGGTTTTATCTTTGTCTTCACCGGCACTGGGATGAAAATAGGAATTTTGACAATGATGCTAAAAAAAAAATATGTAACATTTCAACAGGTACTAAGAAAACAATATTTAGAACAATTTACATTATCCTGAACAGAATTATTAAATATAATGAAAAGGAAAGGTGAAAGTAAACAAACAGATCTGTTAACCTTCTATTTGTTCATATATTAAAACAATCCTCAACAGCTGTTTACCCAAATTAAATTAAACTATTAAAATCACGTGAATAAAAAAAAAAAATTTTTTGGATCCATGTGCATGAGCGCTCCTCATATGTGATATATGGACATACGCACATACAGACATACAACACAAAACAGAAGTGTGCACACGTAACATATAACACATAAGACAATAGTAAAGGCCTTGTAGCTTTACCTAGGTGAAATCTCCATTGCAATGTTCAAAAACTCCACAGTCAAAAAATAAAACTGATCAGAAAAAACATTAACCTAGGTCTGTATGAGCTCAAAAATAAAATAGAACTTTATGATGTGGGAAAAAGCAATAATAAAATAGATATTGAAAAAAGCATCCTGGTTAATCACTGTCGCAGATGTAAGAATAGCCAAGCTGGAGATCTGGATATCAGCTGTTATGGATTTGAGTCGAATCATTTTCCTTTTGGTCTGTAGAAATTGTTTTAGTTAATCTCTCTGGAATCCAAATCGGCTGCTGTTCTTCCTGTGGAAAAACACAAACAGAGCCCCGACTCCAGACTATCACTGGGTCAGGACCTTTCCATTGTCCTGTTAGAATATCTTTCCAAAGTACCTTAGGCTTATGTACATTTTTTGGATACAAATGTCTTTCCGCAGCACTAAGCCCTGATGAATCCAAATTTAAAAAGTTTAGAGTAAAAAGGGTTATTTTAAGTTTATCTTTGGGGGATATATACCCCTTTCCAATTCCCTCCTTTTGTTTTAATAAGTACATTTTAATAGTTTGATGAGCTCTTTCAACTATGCCTTGTCCTTGTGGATTGTATGGAATTCCTGTTATGTGAGTAATGCCAAATGATGAGCAAAATTGTTTAAAAGAGGTGGACGTATAACCAGGACCATTATCGGTTTTTAACTGTTTTGGAACGCCCACAGTGGCAAAATTTTGTAAGCAATGAGCTATAACATCTTTAGTTTTTTCTCCGGCATGAAGGGAGCCCATCAGAAATCCGGAAGAAGTATCAACTGTAACATGTAAATATTTTAATTTTCCAAATTCTGGCAAGTGTGTGACGTCCATCTGCCAAATATGGTTAGGTATCAGTCCTCTAGGATTGACTCCAAGATTAACTTGTGGTAAAAATGTCACACAATTTTGACATTGTTTTATTATATGTCGGGCTTGTTCTTTAGTTATTTTAAAACGCTTTTGTAAAGTATTAGCATTGACATGGAACCTTTTATGAAAATTTATAGCTTCTTCTATTGTGGAGAAAATATGTATGTCATGTGTAGATTTATCTGCTAAATCATTGCCCAAACTAAGGGCTCCAGGCAATCCTGTATGTGCCCTGATATGTCCTATAAAGAATGGATCTTTTCTGTCCCAGATTAGACTTTGTATAGTGGAAAACAAAGAGAAAACAGTAGAAGAAGGGGAAATCCTACCAGCATCTTCAAGGGATACTATAGCATTAACTACATACTGACTATCAGAAAATAAATTAAATACAGAATCTTTAAACATCATAAAAGCTTGTAATACTGCATTAAGCTCTACCTTTTGAGCTGATTGTTTGGGTACTAAAAATGTAAAAGTTTGATCAGGGGTAACTACTGCTGCTGTACCATTATTTGACCCATCAGTGAATATATTTGGAGCATTCATGATAGGGGTTTTTTTTGTCATCTTTGGAAAAACTACAGGATGTTTAGACCAAAAAGACAACAAAGGATTAGACGGTAAGTGATTATCAAATGAAACATTAGATTTACACATGATTATTGCCCAAGTATTTAACTCATTAGCTAACTCATCAATTTGATCTATAGTATATGGAGTAATAATTTTATTGGGAGAAATCCCAAACACTCCCTTGGCTGCTTTTATTCCTTTGAGTATTAATTGTCCTACAGCCTCAGGATACCTAGTAAGAATAGTGTTAGGAGAATAAGATAAATGTATCCACAATAATGGACCTTCTTGCCAGAATACTCCTGTAGGAATATTTTTTGTTGGCAGTACAATAAATAATAAAGGCAAACTTATATCAATTCTATCCAAATGCATATTTTCCATATATGTTTCAATGATTTTTAATGCCTTTCTTGCTTCAGGCGTCAACATGCGGGGTGAATTTGGATCTGATGGACCTTTTAGAATATCAAATAAAGGTCCCAACTCTCCTGTTGGTATGCCTAGATAAGGCCTTATCCAATTTATGTCTCCTAATAACTTTTGAAAGTCGTTAAGTGATTTGAGTTGATCTACTCGTATTTGAATTTTGGGTGGACGGACCATGGTTGAGGATAATAAAACCCCTAAATAATTAATTGGAAGATTTAATTGTACTTTATCTATTGCTATCTCTAGATTATAATTTTTTAATAAATTTGTAAGTGTGGCATAACATTCTAGCAATGTGTTTTTATCTTTATGTGCCAATAACACATCATCCATATAGTGAAATATTTGTAGTTCAGGATTTTGATTTCTAAGTGGCTGGATTGCTTTGTTAACATAAATTTGACACATAGTTGGACTATTAGCCATCCCTTGAGGGAGTACTTTCCATTCATATCTCTGATCAGGACCTTCATGATTTAGTGCAGGGATAGTAAATGCAAAATGTGGACTATCCTCGGGATGAATTGGAATTGAAAAAAAACAATCTTTAATATCTATAGCTAAAACATACCAGGTTTTTGGTAAAGCAGACAATTGGGGAATCCCTGATTGAGCAGGTCCCATAATAACCATCTCATTATTAATGGCTCTTAAATCTTGCAATAATCTCCATTTACCAGATTTCTTTTTAATGACAAAAATGGGAGTATTATGGGGAGATACGGAAGGTTGTATATGTCCCTCCGCTAATTGTTGTTTGACCAGGTCATGGGCTATTTGTATCTTTTCTTTAGTCAGGGGCCACTGAGGAACCCACACTGGTCTTTCTGATTTCCAAGTAATTTTGATTGTCTCAGTGGCCCTTTCTGAAAACCCAATCCATGTCTATTTGTTTCTTGATCTATTTGAATTGGTGCTGTCATACCTTGTTCTTGTTCTCTTAATCTTTCTTCTTTCCTAAAGCCTTGTCTAGCCCTAGTAGTGGGCGCATTAGGATTGATGTTATTTGTTAATGTCAAACCTAATTGATCTAGGACATCTCGTCCCCATAAATTTATAGGAAGATGATCCAATACATAGGGCTGTATAGTTCCTTCACATCCTTCAGGATCCTTCCAATCTAATACCATTGCACTTCTATGGGGATTAGTTGCCACTCCTAGGCCTCGAAGCGTTTGAGTGGCTTGTTGTAATGGCCAATGTTTCGGCCATTCTTGATGAGATATGATGCTAAGGTCTGCACCTGTATCAAGTAGCCCATTAAAGTCATGTCCTTGAATATTTAGTTTTAGCATTGGGCGAGAATCTAGATTTAAAGACAGCATAGCCCAATCTACACCTGTGGAGCCTAATCCCCTGGAACCTCTTTCTACAGTACGACTGGAAAATTTATCATGTAGGCTGGGTATTATTAATAACTGTGCTATTCTATCTCCTGGTGAAATTACTGATATACCTCTTGGAGAACTAGCTATAATTTTTATTTCACCTTCATAATCGGGATCAATTACCCCAGGACTTATCATAAGTCCTTTTAGTGTTGAAGAACTGCGTCCCAATAATAAGCCTACTGTTCCTTGGGGAAGAGGTCCTTTTACTCCTGTGGGAATGATTTGAACTCCCATCTCTGGAGTTAGTACTGCTCTGGCAGAGGCGCAGATGTCCAACCCTGCGCTCCCTCTAGTTTGTCTGATGAGGGATTTAATGGATAATGCGTCCTGGGCACTACCTTGATGGTGTTGCTGGGTTCCTCCACTGCCCCGTATATTTGTGGTTTTGGGCCCCGGAGCATTGGGCCCTCCAGTCCGTTTTTTGGCAATGGAGCCTGATGTCTTTCTCCACGATATCGTGGGTAAACACTTGGTCCTTGTCTGTTTTTTGATAACGGAATACCTTCTATGGTGGTTTGAGAACGGCATTCATTAGCCCAATGTTTCCCTCTACGGCATCGTGGGCAAATACCCGGTATTCTATTCCTTTGATACCTAGCCTTGTTAAACCCTCCTCCTATGGGGCAACTCCTTTTAAAATGTCCTGTTTGATCACAATTATAGCATGTTTTTGGCCTGGCATCTAAAGCCTGTTGTACTGCTGCTAAGACTTGCCCTTGTTCATTAATGTCTCTACATAATTTAATATATGTGTTTAAATCTTCATGTTTCCATGGTCTGATGACCTCTCTGCAGCAACGATTTGCTTGGTCATAAGCCAGTTGTTTTATAAATGGCATTGCCTGTTCTGTATCTCCAAATACTCTAGATGCTGTCTGAATAAGCCTATCTACAAATTCAGCGTAAGGTTCATTAGCTCCTTGTATTACCTTAGATAATTGTCCTTGTAAATCTCCATGCCCCTGTAAAGTTTTCCATGCCTTAATTGCATCTACAGCAATTTGTGCGTATACGCCAGGATCATATTCAATTTGTTGCCGTTGACCCTCATAAGGTCCTTTTCCTAATAACATATCTAGATTTCTTTGAGGGTAACCGGCTGCTGCATTTCGCCTAGCTGTCTCCATGCAAAATTCCTCATTGGCAACCTTCCATAACAAATATTGTCCTCCATTTAGCACAGATCGACACATGTTAGCCCAATCTGCTGGCGTCATGTCTAAGTTGGTAATGGATTCGACCATGCTCACAGTGAAGGGTGCTTGCGGCCCGTAGGTTGTTACAGCCTCCTTTAATTGCTTCACTGTTTTGAAATCTAAAGCACGGTGAATTCGTTGCCCTCCTGCCTGCTCAAGTACAGGGCATGCTAATCTTTGGGGTCCTGCCTCAGGATTCCGTCCATCAACTACGGGAGTTGAGGGCCGCTCAGCTGTAGATGGAGCTGTTGGTTGAATTATGCCCTCTGGTGATAGAACGGGGTTAGTAGCAGCCTCCTGTTGTAATTCCCCGCCTGATGGTTGTTTTTCCTCTAAGCTTTCTTTCTTCAAATCTTCCTCTGTCTGACTAGCTTGAGAGACCTTCTCTTTCGCTTGACCTAACATGTTTTCTACCATAGTCTGGACCTCTAACAATTTACTTAACAGTCTTTCGGTTTGTTTTTTACTAGTTTCTAATCTACTATAAAGGTAACGCAACCCAATAAGATAGCATAAAACAAAACAGAAACAGAATGAAACAAAAACCGAACAAAGAATAGTTGTATCAATTTTCTCTTTCTCAGGGCCGAACAACTTCAAACCTTGAGCCAACCATTTTTCCCAGTTTGCCTGAGAAAATTCTAGGGATAGGCAGCTTGAAACAAAAACAAGATAAATCAAAACGAGAACACATTGCTTTTTGAAATGGTCACCCATTTTGTTGCCTTCCCTCAGGGGCGAGCAATTTTACTCACCTCCAAGCTTCAGGCGTTCCCCGTGCGGGCTGCCAGATGCTGCAGTCTGGCTGGGCACAAAATAACGAGCCACTCAAGCAGGAACAAAGTTTATTTTTTGAAACTGCCGCCAATGTCCAGTACCCCTCGGGAAGATTTTTTCCACCCCCGCAGCCTCCTCTCGGAACCGCAGAGAGAGCTCCTCCCCTGGAACTCCCTCCTACTGTACTTCCCCAACCAATGGGAACTCTCCAGGAGTCCTGTAGCCAGCCTAGGTGAACAGCAGGAGTCCAATATCCACATGAATGCAAATATTAACATAATCATATCATCTCAATGGCTAGCTGGCGTCACCTTTTGACCAAAAATGCCATGCATCATATACTTGGCTCTTAGCAGTAGTGCAGCCCTCAAGTAGCTTTTCCATTCCCAGGAGGAGGTTTTCCATTGACCTCTGCAAGGGGTCTCTCATTGGCCTCTACAGTGGTCCTCAAACCAGGCACCTGGGAGGGCGGGGAAGGAAAGCTGTATAGTGGTTGAGATTCGCATTGTTTTCTCAACTGAAACTGAAAATATCCTCTCTGTTTGGATGGTTTTATTTTTATAAAGCAGTGTAGAGACAACCCAGAGCCTCGGGTCACACTGAAGAGCCCCTCCCTGCGTATTGTTCCTGTGTCAACGCAGAAGGGGTCACTGTCTTCAGCATCCAGACTGCAGGAGTCAACCAGAGGCTCGGGCATGGTGTCTATCCAGAGGCTCTTTGCAGACTGCCCCTAGGCGCGCATCTGTGTGCAGGCAGGATGCTTACCTCAAAGCCCTGGTGGGGTCCCGAGAGCTAGAACTCAGCGCAGAGTCGGCATACACCCCACAGGGTCCCCTACTCTGACCAGCCTTTGAAATGGTACTGTTTTACTGAAATTCCACCTCCATGTCATTTCTTTTAAGTTGAGAAAATAAAATATCTTAAAGGAGTAAAAACTGGCATTGAAATTGGAAGTATGTAAGGGGGATCTACTTGAGTTCTGAGTACCTAAAGACCTTTATTTTTATTGATTTTTTAAAAGAATGCATGACAGCAGAATGCATTACAATTCTTGTTACACATATAGAGCACAAGTTTCCTATCTCTGTTTATATATAAAATATGTTCACACCAATTTGTGTCTTCATACATGTACTTAGAACAATGATGTCCATCACATTCCACCATCCTTCCTAACCTCCTGCCCCCTCCCTACACCTCCCACCCCTCTTCTCTATCTAGAGTTCCTCTATTCCTTCTATGCTCCCCCTCCCTACCCCACTATGAGTCAGCCTCCTTATATCAGAGAAAACATTCAGCATTTATTTTGGGGGGATTGGCTAACTTCACTCAGTATTATCTTCTCCAACTCCATCCACTGACCTGCAAATGCTATGATTTTATTTTCTTTTACTGCTGAGTAATATTCCATTGTGTATATATGCTTCATTTTCTTTATCCATTCATCTACTGAAGGGCATCTAGGTTGGTTCCACAGCTTAGCTATTGTGAATTGTGCTGCTATAAACATTGATGTGGCTCTTAAAGATCTTTTGTTATTAAACAACACTGGAATTTTCCTCTAGTTGAGGTTTCAGTCACTACTCAAAAGACACCTGAGCATTAGTTAGTTTTGCAGATTCAATGCTTGGCAGCAGCTGAGCTGATAATTGCTCCACTTCTTGACTTTGGGGCATTCTCACCTCTTCCTGAACATGACCCTCCTTCTCATTTTTGCTGGTAGTAAAATCAGTATTAATTTTTAATTATTTTTTCCACTTTTAACTGAACACATTTATGGGATACATTATTGATTCAATCCATGCATACTGTGTGTAATAACCAAGTCAGGGTCATTAACTGTTCCCTCCTCTTAAACATTTTTAAAAGAATTTTTGTAGTAATTATATATATTTATGGGGAAACATGTTAAATTTCAACACGTGTGTACAATATATACTGAGCAGATTAGGGTAATTAAGATTTCCATCTCATTATAGTTTAAAAGTTTTGAGCTCCTGTCTTCTAAACATTAATAAATCATCTAACAGAAATTGTGAACTATTAAAACACTCTCTTCTGCAGAATGAGAATTTATTCCTTCTAGCCACTGTGTCCCTCTCCCTCCCTTCGTTCTTGCCCTTCTTAGCCTCTAGTAATCACTATCATACACTCCAACTGACTTGTGCTTCTTAAAAATCCTATAGGAGAGAGACAACATCTGGTATTTGTCTTTCTGACTAATTTCACTTAACATGATAGGATAACACTTTTTATGGCTAAATAATATTCCACTGTGCATACATACCACATTGTTTTTACTCGTTCATCTGTTGACAGGCATTTGTTACGAATAATGCAGTAATGACGTGGGTGACCCACCAAACTGTCCTTACCAACACTGTGTGAGAGTCCCTTTCTTTTCTCCGTATCCTTGCTAGCATTCGTTATTTTCTTAATTACTAACAAAAGCATTCTTGCTGGATTGAGATGATATCTCATTGTGGTTTTGACTTGCATTTCCCTAATTCATTTGAGCATTTTCCCATAAATCATTTGAATTTGTTCTTTTGAGAAGTCTTACTCATGTCCTTGCCCAATTTTTAATTGGATTATTGGAGTTATTTGGGTAGTTGTTATTGGATTTTCTTATGTTCCTTATATATTCTGCACACTAAATAGGAAAGTGATTCCAGAAGCAGACAGAAACATTTCAACACAGATTCACGGTTTGGGTGGAAAACCCACCAGAGTAAAGACGACCCACAATTCTCGGATTTTCAAACCCTGTTTCTGCATAGATTTCCAAAACACGAGTCCACATCACAAGAGCTGTCTCTTCTTGCAACGTCCCTGTTTATGAAGACTGTGGTCACTAGGTGATATTCCTGGAGCTGGCCCCTGGCTCCCTGTGTCCTCTTTGGACCTGGAGCCAAGGGAAGAGGGTGAGCGCTCCTCCTGGTCAGATTCCTGGGCTCCACCCTGCAGCTGGGCAGGACTCCTGGTGCTCAGGAGAGGTTTCCCCTGCCCTTCCTCCAAGTGATGGCCGCCTGCCCACACCTATAGACCATGGCATCCTCTGCTCACCCATCACAATTAGGCTCATCTCTCTTATCCCTGCACCCGCAGCTTCCGCCCTGCTACCTGGTGTGCAGGGGTGTCCATGGCAACCATATTGGAAACTCAGAGGCCAGGGGCTGAGGGGCTGTGCATTGAGGGTGATTTTACCTATCTCCTCGAGACATAGGAATATAATGGTTTGAGTTTGCAAAGAATCAGTAGCTTCCTTTCCCTTAAAGAAATGTCCAGAAGTTTTTCCTCATTGGTTATAGGAAGAGGAGTCTGGGAATTATGTGCTCATCCAGTTTCAAGACTCATGGCATAAATCTGAAGGAGTAAGTGAGATCCACAAATAAAGCAAGTCCCTCCATGCTTTCAATCTGCAAGCCTGATGATGAGACTGTTGGAGAAGATTCAAACGGCATTAGCATGCACAGAGAGGGAAAGAGAACCCCTTTTCCCAGCACTCCACTCCCCCGAGGTAGCTATTGCTGGCATTCGGGTGTCAGACTCCCAGACCAAATGAGTATCTGCAGCTAGGAGCAGATGGTGAACAGTTCTGGGACACGTTTACCTGATGAGGTCACCACCAATACACTAAAGGCAGGTGCAGTCTGTCTTCCCTCTGCGGGAATGAATCCTTCCCCACGGCCTCATTGTATTCAGGACTCTGACACAATATTGCTTCCACAGAAAGGACTTTTATGACATTCTAACTAAAACTCTGCCTCCCCAGAGATGGTCTAGTTTATCCTTTGCTTTATGACCCATCAGAGCAGACTCGTTGCCTGGAGAGCTCTTATCTTGTATTTTTGTATTGGTTTTATTGACCATTTTTCCCTAATTGAATATATGACCCATGGGGACAGAGGTTTTGTGCCCTTTGGGTCATGGCTATACCACAGTGCCTGCATGCCAACCACAGACTCTGACCTCGATGATCATGGGCTTCAGTGAAGGAAAGAATCCATGGATGAAGGCAGCTACCCGCCACAGGTGTCTCTCCTGTCACATCCTGTGCTCAGAGCCAACATCTCCAACTGTTTCCAGAAAATTGTTTCTCCCATTTGATCTGCTCATCATCTGGGGGCAGGGTCTCTTATTCTGCTCTGAGAAGTCTGGGAAAGGCATTGGAGCTGCCCCTAAATAGGAACACACGTTCTCCTAGGTGGAGGCCAGGCGTGTGTTACCTGGGAGGATGAAGCACTTGGACATCAATAGATCATGCTGATGCTGTTGTTAAAGTAACCTCCTCTCCATACCATTGCTTTCAAAAGTGGAGGAGTCTTTGGTCTCCAAGAGATCAGGAAAGAGACTGTAAACCCACTAACTGGTGAATAGTTAAGTTTATGAAAGTAACATACCCTCCATCCTCCATCCATCTCTGAATCTTGTTTCCAAACTGCCTGGCTTCTTTTACTAAAGATATATTTAATTTCTAAAATTAGGATAATAATAGGATCTACTCCATAAAGTTGAGTTTTGAGAGTTAAATTATAACCTATGCAAAGTACATGGGCACCTGTCACATGGTAATTTTATATTTTTACTATTATTATTAGTAGTAGTAGTATTGTCATAGTTATTTTTATGATCTATAATAAGGGCCTCTGCTATTTTTACCTCCCTTAATGAACTGACTAGGTTAATGCTCTCTTACTCTAGTGACTTTACCTGGGAACATTCTTGCTTTGTCTCAAACATGAACTTTTGGGGAATACCTCATATCTAAACTGTAGCAGCCAGTCCTATGCTGTGACCTATAGACTGAAAGATCCTATCCCAGAAACAGACCTGGACACCTAAAGAAGCAGTGCTTATTAGATAATCACTTTTCCCTCCTTCCTTGCTTTCTAAAACCTCCATTGAATTTGGTATATTCAATTTTATTTTTCCCACTGGTTTCAGATTATTCTGTTATACTTCATCTAGTTTAATATTAAAATTCTGAAAGTTTCTTACACTTAAACCAGGCAATTTTATTTACCAAATGCAAAATCCCTTTTTAAAAAAAATGTTTAAAAAGTTTCTATACAAATTTTCTTTAGTATATTCTAAATTTCAAAGTGTCTGTTTATGCTTTTACAGAAAAATCTCATTTCTTTGGCACAGATAATGTTTTATTTAAAAAATAGAATGAATTATAATGAGAACTATCCATTGGGAAGATGCGTAAGACTGTGGATCAAGAACCATTTGCTTCATGTATTCCTAAGGTTAATCAGACAAGAAATATAGTTGTGGGTTTTACTTTTTATTTGGGAGACACATTTAAAATATGAAAAATTAGCAAGATACATATGAAAACAAACCTACCAACTCAGCAGAATTCCAGTCGAAGTTCCAGCTCTGCACATAAGACCAAAGGATTTGGAATGAGTCTTTGAATCCTCTACTTTCTTAGAATCAGGTACAATTTTGATGCCAATTTCTATCAGAAAAAGGTGATACAATGATTAACAGAATTTTCTCCTTTGTGTTGTAGAGAAACACAGTGTGTTTTAACCAGAGATGGTCACATAAAATCATAATGCGTCATCTGGATTTTTCAAAATTAACGGTACTAAAATATTCAATTTCTACAAAAGGTGTGTATCAAAGACTTCACAGAGTTTTGAGCTATTTTAAGTAATTTATAAAACGCATTCTTGGAATATTTGTCCTCTGAAGATTTTAATACTGATTCAGTCATTTTTAGAAGATCTTACTTTTATCTGAAGTTTTTACATATAAATTATCATGTTATCTTTATTAAATAAAACACAACAGTTAGGTCATTCCAGAATTACCTCAGTCTTGACTGTGAGGTCATTTTCTATCAAGTGCAATCTAGGATGTGGGACACGTCTACATCCAGAAAGAGGCTGATAGCTTTAATTGTGCAAGGAATGTGTGCTGTGTGCATCCCAACACAGGAGGCCAGAATGCGGGTTCATTGAGGCTGTCCTTACATTCCTCGTGGTCACTGGACTTAAAGACAAGAATCCATCCTAACCTTCCATCACTACACAGGGGCACAGTGAGGAGTCAGCTTTCAACAGGAGAAGTGCAGCTGCAACCAAATCTCCTATAACTCATGCATTTTTACTGAAAATGCCTAAAAAGAATCTTTATATTTAAATATAAAAAGAAGAAAAAACAGAAGTGCTGAAGTCTTAATGAGGCAAGTACAAAAGAACGATATTTTCTTAGAGCCCCTTAAAGCTGGTGGTTTTCTCACTGTGCAGTGCCTCTGAGCTCATTTTTTTCCAATGGTGAAAATGTCATGTTTGGCCATAAAGGTCAGGGGGTTGTTGTTTGACTGTTGAAGTTTTCTAACATTAAAAACTCATCTTCAGATGGTCACAGGAAAACCTTCTGTGAGTTCTACTCTGATGATCCCTGCCCCACTTTGGCTGAATAGTTTTCTTCTGGGTGAGAGAAGGTGTTGGTCTCCATGCAGGAAGAAAGGTTAGCGTCTGTGCTGAGACCCTGTGCTCAGGGGAGGAGCTGAGAAGTTGGGTATTGCATGGAAATGCATGGAGGGGGCCCAGGTCTTAATCCAGAACACATTGGGAATTGATTATAAGTCTATTTTATTACTCTAGATTGGGAGGGGCACTATGCAGCAGATGGAGTTCAGGACGCTGGTCAACTGACATTAAAAGAGGAAGATTATTTAGAATTTTCTAGATGGGGCTAACGTATCTCAATGGCTAAAAAGTCTTAATGTAGAGAGTCATAGATGGGAGCAGTGGAAGGGTCAGGGCTGGGGAGGCGTTGGGAGGACACTGCTCGAGGCTGTGCTGGCTTTTGAGGTTGGAGGGTGGGCTGTGGGGTTCGGACAGCTTCTACAAGACTGAAGGGAAAGCAATTCTCTCCTGATCTTCTAGGAGTTACCTGGAGTTCTGACACTAATGTCAACCCAGAGGCCCGGGTATGTCTTCTTACCACTGATCTGTAATGCAGTCAGTTTTTGTTGTTTTAAATCATGAGATGGTGGCAATTTGGCATAGAACTTCTAATAAAAATAAAAATAAAAATAAATAAAACAAACAAAAAAACCCCCAACCAAACTACTATAGGGAGCTTGATTGAAAACTGTGAGGACTCCCTCACATCTGAAATAAACATATCTTTTATAATTATTATTATTTTTGCTGTGAACTACTCTCCCCTCGCCCTCTCCCCAGCCCCCACAACTATGTATTTCTTTGTCCTCATTCTTGGAACAGCCACTGTTTGTTGGAACCTGAGTTGCTGCATTCAGTCCCCACTCCCCAAGCATGGCCATGTTTTGAGGGTGTCCAGGGCACCCTGTCTGGCTTCTACAACAGCACATGGCTAAAGGGATGCTCAGACCACAGGATCATTAACCTTACAAAAATCCAGTTGTTGATAATTCCTAGTAAGACTAAGGCTCCTTAGCTATAAAAAATCTGTTTAGATCTTGGTGAGAGGGATTTTCTCTCTCTAGAGACCTTTGGGGACAACCTTGAGAGGTACAGTGGCTGAGAACATCTAAGCAGATTAACCAGGATCAAGGAATCCAACATCTCCAGACTGATGCAAATGTCCCCACCTGTGACCACTACAGGACAGGCGACCTTGCCTGTCTTGGCCTCTAACGGGGCCTGGCAAAACCTAAGAGGCCACAGGCTCTGGGGCTCCTCATCTGCAAACAAGCAGATATCTGTATGTCAAGAAATAGTGCGCAACCTCAGAGTCACCGCTATTTTCAGTTCTATGACTGGTTCTGTGTACCCTGGGCCCTCGGGCTGCTGCACAGGACACCCAGGACACCTGCAGTGCCTCCTTAGAGGGAGCCCTGTGAAACTCTCCAGGGCTCCAATTACCTGAGCTGCAGGGCATGGCTTCCAACTAACAGGAAGCGGAGATTTAGGTCTGACCTGTATTTAGCTACCCTTCTCAATGCCCCAGCCCCAATCTAGAGCAGTTCCTGAGAGTAGGATGAAATGTCACTGTGGTGGGCTCAGGGGACATGGAGTGCCCCTCTGCAGAGACTCTCAGACTGCTGGTATCTCCCAAATCCCTTGATCATTCCTACTCTGGTGACCATCAGGACTCCTAATGGGTCCATCAGGTTCTGAGCCTTTGGAGGGGGCCTGGCAGGGAGTAAGCCACTTGGCCTGGCACACACTGCAGGACACTCTGCCAGCCTGCCTTCTCCTGCTACCCAGGGCAGAGGGCTTCTCTCCACACTGTAGCCTCACGTGGCTGCCCCCTGGTTGCTCTCTGGTGAGGCTCTTGGGGTCACAGCCTGGCTTTTCCCTTTGCCTCTGAACAAAGATGCAGATTAGCCGAGGTGGTCAGTTCAATAATTTATTTGTTATTATTGCCCTGAAATTCAGGCAAGTGCAGAACCCAGGAGTCAAATGGATTTTCCAGACTTCCCACGGTGCTGGCTTCTTCTGGCTGGTGCGGGCCCACTCGGGACTCACTCCACTGGGTGCTGCCACCAGCACCACAAATGCCCGCTTCCTATCCACCCACGTCCCTGACATCTCTCCAGGAAAAGGCCCCCCTCCAAAGCACAGAGAGGCCTTCTGTCAGAAAAACAGATGAGCTTGTTGATGAAAGGGATGGAAATTTGAGTCATAATGAGCTACTGTCTCATAAACGAGAGCTAATTACATTGTCAGCGCTATTTACAATTTCATGTCAACTGAGATAAAATCATCCTGGTTAAGTGCAAAGAAAAATTACATTTATTTAGCGCTTACTAAGATTGCGATCCAGGAGACTCCAAATTCACTCAGCTTTGAAAATGTGTTCCAAGGCTTTGGAAGAGAGAGAGTGGATGTTTCACAGCTCAGACAGCACATGAGCTGTTAACCACATCTCCTGTGTGTCAAGAGGTGCGGTGGGTGCGGCCACAGTCAAACTCCTGTCTGAAAGGGATGGGGCACTGTCTCAGGGAGAGAGGGGACAGTTTCACAGACAGCCACAGAGACTACTGGATTTAGTTCCAGAAGCTCTTCTTTGCTCACAAGGCTCAGGTACTAGAGTGGCCTCTGCCAGCAGCCCAATTCAGCTGGGGACGAGCCCGGTCTAGCCAGGCCTCCCCGTTTCATGGCAGCTGGTGCCCGGAACCAGTGCTACTCCACTTTGATGGTGTCCCCTGGTGTTCTCATGGCACACACCCTGTTACTACATCCACAGGGTTGTTCCATTCATAGGACTCTTCAGTGAGTCTTCTCACCATAGCCACAACCCATCATGAGCTTCCTGCTGTGCATGGGAGCTAGAACCCCCTCCCCAAGTCAAGACTGTGCCTCCAGGTGCTAAAGGTTGGCCATCATCAGGAAGAAGAAGTCCAGGAAGCACACATGCCGTGGTACTGAAATACCGAGTGAATCCCACTCTACCCCTCAGGTCAGCATAATCTTTCCCAAGGAAACACACATTATGCTGAAGTGCACTGTTAAGGACAAAAAGTACACTTTCAAAAACTAAAGAATAAAATAACCACATTACCATCATCTCATTTAAAGGTATTTAATCATATCATCACATTTCTGCTCAAATTTCTAAACCTTTTTGAACTTAGATTTATGGCATACACATTATGCTTTTCTCCCTCCAAATATGAGCATATCAGACTTTTAATTAATTCCATTAAGGTTATCAACCTTATAATTAGATTATTTTGGACCCCAATGACCCATGGCTAAGATTCTGATATACCTGGCTGTTTTGCAGTAGTTAATTTAAACAGCTGAACAGATAAAACAAAACCTGGCTTTGTCTAAAAGCTGAGTCTTTCCTCCAATGGCACGGAAATTTGAAGTTTTGACTAGAAAAGATGAAGTAAGCTTTTATTATGACACAAGTCAATATTAAATTGTAAATTACCACAGATATTTTGGAAGACATAAAGGTTTCTTAAAACCAAAGATAGAATTAAAATATGATAAAACTTGAAAAAAGCCAGATTTCCTTTGCTATAACAAAATAGTTGAGATGATGAACCTAAAGAGAGGAAGGGTTTATTTGGGCTCAGGGTTTTGGAGGCTTCTGTCCATGGTGAGTGGACCCTGC